>NC_052152.1:194062423-194359262 GCF_902713615.1 Scyliorhinus canicula
GAAGTGGGGTCTGGGCTGGAAGAACAGCACACGTAGGAAGCTACATGGGCTGCGGGGAACGGGGATTTCGAAGTCTGCCGACGCTGCTTGAGCCACTACCCAGGAGAGAAGTCAAAATACTCAGGTTTAAAAGGGAACGTGTGTAAAGGCTTCAATTGTGTTGCTAAATTCAGCATAAATTTACCATAATAATTGATCAATGCTAAAAATGATGTTTATTGGGTCACATTTTGGTATAAAACTTTCATATCGGCAGCTTCGCCCGACGTCTGTGAGTGTGTGAGTCTGTTGCTGAGATTCTACCGTTGCTGGTGGAATACTCTTCAAGGCAGGTTGGTTTGTGGATTAGGCAACAAAGCAAATCAGAGGAAACTGTTTACTGTAAGTAATTTAAGTCTGAAAACTGCCAAGGAAGTCACCACATATATGGAGCTGGCAACAAGAGAAACTTTGCAGATAGATGCTGGAGTGAAGATCCACGAAATGAATACCTCAAGGATCAAGGCTGCAAAGGTGCAACCATGTCCCGGTGTACCACAGGTTGAACACTTAGCGGGGGAATGCTGGGGTAAGTCAAATACATACAAGAACAGTTGTAAGAAGGGTCACATTGCCAAAGCATGTTGGGCTTAGAAAAATTCTTCTGCACTAGGTACAAGAAGAACAACACAAGTAATCAATCTAATGGAGTCTACAAATTAGTGGATGAAGCTCAAGGACACGAAGAAAGACAGCAAGAGCTAAATCTTGTTTTTTTGACAATGCAGAGAGATCAATAATATTTTTGGACATATCCAAAACTTGAAAGTCACAAAATTTAAATGTCTGTGCATACGGGCACAGCAGTATCGCTAATACCTGAGACCATTTATCATCAAATACTGAAGCATCTGTATTTAAAACCATCCAGTGTGATCCTGAGGATGTACACTGAAGAGGTTGTACAATTAAAAGGATACATTATAGTGAAAGTAAAGCAAATGAACAAACGGCAAAGTTGGCTTTTCACGTTACTCGTGGAAACTTTCGTGCTTTATTTGGCAGAGCATGGTTGGCTAAGATTACGCTGAACTGAGAAACATTCAGTTAACTAGTGGAGTCAAAGAGCAACTTGCAACAATTTTTGAAGTACAAGAAGGTGTTCAAAGGTTCACCAGGCACTATGACTGGAGTTGAAGTACACCTAAAAATCAAGACAGACAGCACACCCAAAGGTCTCAAAGCTAGAACCGCACCATATGCCATCAAGCCTAAAGTTGAAGAACAACTAGGCAGACTAGTAAGGACAGGAGTCACAGAACCTATTGCTACAAGTATTTGGGTGACACCAATTGTTCCTGTATTAAAACGGGATGGCTCAGTGAGAATTTGTGGCAATTTAAAAACTACTATTAACCCAGTCTTGTGCTCAGATGACTGCTGCTGATTGAAGATTTGTTTGCTGTACTATCTGGAGGGCAGGAACCTGAGAGTTAAGAAGGAAAAGTGTGACTTTTTGAAGTCGTCCATAAATGACCTTAGTCATTTTATTGACAAAGATGGATCACACAAAGAACCAAAGAAAATTTCAGCAATCTTAGAAGCACCACATCCTCAAAATGTGACCCAATAAACATCATTTTTAGCATTGATCAATTATTATGGTAAATTTATGCCGAATTTAGCAACACAATTGAAGCCTTTACACACGTTGCTATGTGTCAAGCAGTCATGGCACTGGCCAGAAGACTGTGAGAGGCAGACAATAAAGTGAAAGAAGCTGCACTGAAGTCAGAACTGTTGGTTCATTATAATCCAGAACTCAAGTTGTACTTAGCTTGCGATGCCTCGCACTACGCGGTTGGTGCAGTCGTCTTGCACATTATGCCTTCAGGAGAGGAACAACTGATAGCATTTGCTTCATGCCCTCTTACATGCACAGAAATGAATTACGCTCAGCTAGGAAAAGAAGCTTCACTGATGGTGTAAGAAAGTTCTATCCTTATCTTTTTGGCTGCCTTTTTGCCTTTTTATCGATCCTTGACTACACTCTTTGGGCCATATAAAGTTACACCTTTCTTGGCAGTTATTAGGTTGTAAAGGTAGTCATTGATATTGTCGGTGCACACTTACAATACCTAGTATTGCCAAGTCAGAGCAGCATGTAAACGCTCATTCTTTTTCATGATTACCAGTAAAAGACAAAAATGATGCTGAAGAACACCTTGTCAATATTTCATATTTCTTGTTCATGGATAGTCCCATGGCTTCTTCCTAACTTCAAAGATGTGCAAGAACTGATTCGATTTTGGGGAAGCAAATGGACTTTGTCCAAAAAGAACACTGTCAGGCGTTCATAAGAAAAATCGTGACTTCAAACCCTACCTCACACTAAGACTTGAGTTAACAGTATAGAATGGAGTACTATTGTGGGAAATCTGTGTGATTATTCCCCCATGCCTACATAGTAGAGTCGTTGACCAACTGCATGGGAGATATCCTGTTATGGTAAGGATGAAGGAATTGGCACAGTTATTTTTGGTGGCCAGGATTAGATGCTCAAATTGAAGAGAAAGTTGGATGATGCTAATCTTGAGCAAAACTAAGGAACATACTGCCATTATAAACAACCGTTTATAACAGTTATAACGACTCCGCCATGGCAGAGAATACACATTAATTATGCTGGTGTTGCGACACCCTGGGCGAGTATGTGGTCAATACCAGCCCCACAGGCCCTGGAGTCCCAACACAAGTCCCAACACAAATTAGGCAGCACGGTAGCATGGCGGTTAGCATAAATGCTTCACAGCTCCAGGGTCCCAGGTTCGATTCCCGGCTGGGTCACTGTCTGTGCGGAGTCTGCACGTCCTCCCCGTTTGTGCGTGGGTTTCCTCCGGGTGCTCCGGTTTCCTCCCACAGTCCAAAGATGTGCGGGTTAGGTGGATTGGCCATGTTAAATTGCCCGTAGTGTCCTGTAAGGTTAGGGGGGGGTTGTTGGGTTACGGGTATGGGGTGGATATGTGGGTTTGAGTAGGGTGATCATTGCTTGGCACAACATCGAGGGCCGAAGGGCCTGTTCTGTGCTGTACTGTTCTATGTTCTATGTTCTAAGTGAATTAACCAATAGTTTATATAAGGTTTCTGAGCTCTTTGGCCCTTGACTGCTCCAATGACTTGCAGTCACCAGATTTGTAAATTAAACACAACAACTGTTTCTTTATAACAGAATTAAAGTTGAAACATGCAATAATTATAACAGCATAATGGCCAGCTAATCTACAGCTCCCCCTTTTACCATCCCACACTCTACCTAAACACACACAAGACCGACATACACAGAGGGAGGGAAAGGTGTAAAATAGCAGGGATTAAGATGAAAAAAGAGAGATGGGTGTCTTTGTTTGAGGTCACTGCTGCAGGCTGTCCTCCCAGGAAGCAGAGTCATTTGAACCACCGGTTGGATTGATAATGAGGATCTCCTGGCAGTAATTCAGTCAGAACTCCCAGACTGTAGGGTTTCATCTGGGGGAGTCACTTCAACTTTTATTCCCCTGTGCTTTCACTCAAAAGAACAGCCTCAGGCCAGTTCGATTCTTAAGAATCTCAATCTCACCTTCTCCCCAGCTTCAGCCTGTGGTTTAAACTTAACTGGTTTCCAGGCTCACCAGAATGTCCCCTAGCTTTACTGAGGAAAAACAGAGTATCAGAGAAGCAGCTTGCATGAGAGTTTAGAGACGTCTGATTACATTTCAGGGTGAGAAACCCGAAGTGTTCCATCCAGCTCTGTCTCCAGGAATTAAACACCCAAAGGCTGGATAGAGGAAAAGCTGGCAGGATCCATTTACCTGGAGAGAGCTCCAACCAAGGTGTTGAGTTTCTTTTGGATTTCTAAAACTGAAACCAAGATCGAACCTTCCTATCTCCGCAGAACATTACTGAATGGTCAGCACCAATCAGCAGTAAAGAGCCCGGCAATTTAAAACAGTTCTTTGACCGCCTTCCAAGTCCATCAAAATGTGTCATCACTGATGTCAGACTAAACATAACATCCAGGTGGCGTTTCCTGCTTGTAAATTAAAGGGAAGCTTCTTGTCCTTAAAGCCATCAATCAGCCATGTACCAAAATTGCAATAATGGAAGATTAATGAAAATTAAAAGGAAAAATACAAGTGACAAACAGGAGGATCCTTACACTGGCCCACTGGAGAGTCATATGTTCTTACTGATTGTAGATGTGCACTCAAAATGGCCAGAAATCGTAATAATGTAGACAACAATGACTGAGCAGACCACTGAGAAAGTAGACCAAGTATTCCCAAGATTTGGAACACCAAAGCAGATTGTCAGTGATAATGGGATGTAGTTTACTTCAAAGCAGTTTGAGGATTACTTGAAAGGGAATGGTATACATCATAGCAAGTCAGTTCCATATTCACCAGCAATGAGTGGATTGGCTGAACATTTTGTGCACTCATTAAAGCATTCTATCAAAGCATTGAACCACCAGGGAACATTATCAAGAAAAGTAAACAAATTTCTAATATCTTATCGGAACATGCTACCAGTCAAGGTTTACTGGCAATGGTGTTGTTCAAGAGGAAACTACGAACCCAGTTGGATTTGTTAACTCCACCTGAAACTTCAGAGTTTGTCAACGGCAGCATCAAGTGCAAATTGCTGGGAGGGAGAACATCTCTAAAATACGAGTGTTCAACCAGAGAGAGCGCCAGCGATGAGCCACACCACCAATGAGAAATATGTATCAGCTATGATCCTAGCAAAGACAGGTTCAATATCATACACCCTACAGACAGACCATAATGAAAGAGTTTGGCAACACCATGCTGATCAGTTACGTGCTGCACAAAATGATTCTGCAGAAACATCTCAGGTGGTTCCACCTCTCGAAGATCTGGAGAGCTATATTTCGGAATGGAGACAGTGACGAGTTCAGATTCTGATCCTGAGGACTTTTTAATGCCCATTGTGACAGATACTGAATAATTCCTGAAGGTGATTCATCTACAGAAAGGAATGAGGACATTTCTGAGGTCTCAAGTAGCCGAGTTCAAGAAAACCAAAGTGTACCAAAAATATATAGACGTCCACCACAGGTAATATCTTATTGAATTTTATACATGTATAGAAATAACATATTCGGGGATCTGTTGTATAAACGATAATTGTTTTCGATGCACTAATGAAGTAAAGAGGGAGGAATTTTATGTATCTGGGAATACAGTCTTGCTGGTTCTGCATCACGTGACATCAACAGAGAGTTTGCGCTGGCTTTGAGCAGATCACCAGCTTGATTTCATGAACAATACCCTTACTAAACCTCTCATTGTGTTTTACAAGAATCCAGAGTGCAGGCACCTCCTTACCTTTTCTCTTTGGATTGGATTGGATTGGATTTGTTCATTGTCACGTGTACCGAGGTACAGTGAAAAATATTTTTTCTGCGAGCAGCTCAACAGATCATTAAGTACATGGGAAAAAAAGGGAATAAAAGAAAATACATAATAGGGCAACACAAGGTATGCAATGCGACTACTTAAGCACCGGCATCGAGTGAAGCATACAGGGGTGTAGTGTTAATCAGGTCAGCCCATAAGAGGGTCATTTAGGAGTCTGGTAACAGCGGGGAAGAAGCTGTTTTTGAGTCTGTTTGTGCGTGTTCTCAGACTTCTATATCTCCTGCCCGATGGAAGAAGTTGGAAGAGTGAGTAAGCCGGGTGGGAGGGGTCTTTGATTATGCTGCCCGCTTTCCCCAGGCAGCGGGAGGTGTAGCTGGAGTCAATGGATGGGAGGCAGGTTTGTGTGATGGACTGGGCGGTATTCACGACTCTCGGAAGTTTCTTGCGGTCCTGGGCCGAGCAGTTGCCATACCAGGCTGTGATGCAGCCAAATAGAATGCTTTCTATGGTCCATCTGTAAAAGTTGGTAAGGGTTAATGAGGATATGCCGAATTTCCTTAGTTTCCTGAGGAGGTATAGGTGCTGTTGTGCTTTCTTGATGGTAGCTTCGACGTGGATGGACCAGGACAGATTTTTGGAGATGTGCACCCCTAGGAATTTGAAACTGCTAACCATCTCCACCTCGGCCCCGTTGATGCTGACGAGTGTGTACGGTACTTTGCTTCCTGAAGTCAGTGACCAGCTCTTTAGTTTTGCTGGCATTGAGGGAGAGATTGTTGTTGCTGCACCACTCCACTAGGTTCTCTATCTCCCTCCTGTATTCTGACTCGTCGTTATTCGAGAAGCGGCCCACTTTGGTCGTATCATCAGCAAACATATAGATGGAGTTGGAACCAAATTTTCCCACGTAGTCATGTGTGTACCGGGAGTAGAGTGACAACAAAGAAATATCCCAAAGGTGCAAGGTGTTTTTTGTCCTGGAGAAATGGCAAAGTCCTGTGTGCTAACAGTGGGTAGCCTGTGAGCCTCCAAAGACCCAGAGAAGTATTAACAATGTTGGGATGCAAACAGTTGTGCTTTAATCTTTCCATTTACTTCCAAGATGAAAGAATGTTGGCATCCCAAGGATAGCTAATCAGCACCTTGTACCTGGATACAAGGTCCATGTGGTTCATGCTGTGGCGATAGGCTTTGAGGTGAGAAAGGTACAGAGGAAGCAATTGTAATATTGGGTTATGGACACTAAAATAGCACTGAATATCTCAAATAAGTGGGTTCTGCTGCCAGGGTCTGGGAGAGAGCAAGCAGCTGGAGGCCAAAACTGTCTTCGATTCACCATGCTGGAACGTAGGTGGAAGTTCGTGCTTGAATTTAAAAAAAAACAAATTCATAAGGAGTAAAAATAAAACTTATGCTAGAGGGAGGATCTCCAGTAATATTCTCAGCAAGACGGACAATTCTGGGGATTAAAATTAATAGGCTGCGAAAGGAAAAGAACAGAAGTAAACTCTCAGGAGCTAAGAATCATGAGGGGCTGATTTCGGGGAATTGAATGCCTACTCGAAAGACAGTTTAATGTGCTTCTGTGAAGTGTGCTTTCTTGGTTGTGCTGAAAATAAAAAGGGAAGTGTCTATTCTGTGGTTTAAAGTATAAATTGCGTACAAAGCTGGTGTTTAGTCAATATAGCTTTTTGTCTTTTGTTGCAGTAAACATCTTCAAGTCTGGTATCTTGTCAAATCGTTCTTTCAGTTATTCACTGGAAGTTCAAATCTCATTTTAAAAGCTATCAGCCTCGACGGTGATCGTGACACCGCAGTAAATGAGAAAATCCAAAATTTACTGGTAAACAATAACAGCATGCTATTGAAATATGCTCTGAATAACGTCTGTCACTTACTTTGTTAAACAGTTCTCAAGCTAAGTGGAATGAACATAAGCAAGAGCAATATCCCAAATAATTAGTTTCTATTTGAAATAGCTCCACAATATTAAATGAAATGCATAATTGTCTTTGGTGTCTGTACTTATACATGTTTGTACATGTACGTCTATATGACATTTCCCCATATGCCTGCCCACATATTTGCTGGATGAAGAAAGAATGAGTTTAATCTCGTTCACCTTCTACCATTAGGATACAACAATAATAGAGATTGATTGCCACGATTAGTCACCAACCCTATCAATTAATCTGCCAGAAATCCAGACATGTGGTGAGGAAAATCCCCAGTGGTGGAATGCTTCAAGGGCCTCGGGTCCAAATTTTTAGTTGCTCCCAAATATGCTACACTTACCAAACGCCAAGGCGCTAATGATTCACGTACTGTATTACAGTATATTGTTGTGTGCATGCATATGTTTATTCATGCAAGCATCAATGACAGAAGCACCAGGCCAAATAAATTTAGATTAGATGGTTGTCAGCTGCCTTGTTTGTGAACTGGGGCAATCGCATGATAAACAGTCTATCAGAAATAGGTTCACATCCACACATTGGATATAGGTACTATCCACTTGGAATCATTGATGAATGGATAGGGCCATAGGTTTTTCTGATAGGAAAGGCTATTGCTACCAATCCAAAAACAAGAGAAAGGGTAAGACTAGGTACTGTCTGTGTAAGATGGGGGACCATTACAACTCAGATGCGGCAGTGCTGTGGTCAAATATGTGCCACCCGTTGTTGGACATTTCGCCACTCACAGCCTGTCACCCGTCAGACATGCATTAAACTGCAGAACACATAGTGAACCAAAGCAATGTTGCCAACAAGCCCTGGATCATTGGTATAATTACTTTTCAGCTGGTGCACTGACATTATTAAACAAGAGATTTTAAATAGATTGAAGTGTTTATTTTGTTAATCACAGACGATGCCAGCAAAGGGCTGTGGAACAAGATTGAAATAACTTTATCAGATCTGTACATGGAGCTCTACCAATTCTGTACTGGCTTACACACCCACACAGAGATAAGATGGTAATTTGACTTGCAGTTAATTAATATTTTTAATTGATCAGTCAGGTTATGTCTGGTGAATTGATGTCATCCTAAACAGAAGTTTCTCCTCCTCAGAAAACAAATTCTTGGCTTTTCACCCTGACTTACTGTCTAATCTCAGTTTGTCAAGGATATCCTGATCATTGTTCAATACAAGTTAGTCTAAACATTTAATTAATCAGTGAACTATTATCTATTAAACAAGTTGCTGCCTTTGCATCTTGCAGCAACTAATGTGGTATCTAGCTGTGCTGTCAATAGGTTCTACGAGGGATGCAGCAATGGGACCTCAGTAATCTGTGATAGCCCAGAGATATTTAGTCAATGCAGCTGATGCTGATGTAAAGGCAATGCATTTTTCATTAGGAAATGTAATTAATTTAAGTCACAATAAACAGGAAGGTGTGCATTAATTTGTGATTAATGTCCTGGGTTATTAGATCTGCACTTCACACCCTAACTAATCCCAGCATGCATTCATTATCAATTAGCGTGCACCCTTGAAAGTATTCCCTTGGGTTAACTTCCCCCCTAACTCCCCCACCCCCACTCACACCGGTTTGCTTTACAAGTGTCTCTGCCATTTCTAGGAGTTTGGCAATACTTTCTTTTTAACTCCTACTGCCAGCAGGGAAAGACCTTTTTTTCATTTTGCTATCAGTAAAAGCTTCTTAATGGGATCATCAAACTGATGATCCAACCTATTCTATTGCCTTGATCATTCCCTTTGACAAAGATTATCTCAAGATTAGAAAATGAAACAATGCCTAATCAAACATCTTATTTAAATCATTATTGCTGCTCACTGCACACTTTTGAACTAGTGTGCATGACAATGACAATGAATATCCCTTTGTATTGTTGTTTGAGTCTTATCTGAGTCAGCAGGCAATCTAGCTTGGGTTCCCTTGTCAAGAGTAATCAGGACTGTTTACTTGTCAGTCCACAGGCAAATATTAGAAAGGATGATCTACATGAGACATAATGGACAAGATTCTCTGGCCTCCCTATGGTATATTTCTCACTGGCCTGTCATTGGCCAGTGGCAGGATCTTCAGGCCCCGCAGCTGCCAATGGGAAATCCCATTGAAGCCGCCCCATGTTGCCATGAAACACACGGCGGTAGTGTCCTGTCAGATCTTGTACCGCTGGCATGAACAGCCGGAAGATCATGCCCGGCATGGTTTATTTTCCAGAACGTAATTATTTGTAAAACATGATCACTAAAAAATATCAAAATGATTGAAGTAAAACATTTTGACTGCAATATTGCTTGAGGGTCAAAGCTATCCACATAACACCAAAGACCAAGTTGATCTCAAAACTGAGCTGTACAAAGTGCAGAATAACATCAGACCACGACAGGAACAATCATAGAATACCTGCAGTGCAGAAGGAAGCCATTCTTCCCATCGAGTCTGCACAACCCTCTGAAAGAGCACTCCACCCAAGCCCACTTCCTGCCTTATCTCAATAATGCCTTAACCTAACCTGCACAACTATGGATACTGAGGGGCAATTAAACATGGTCATTCCACCTATCCTGCAACTCCTGGATAAGGCAGACATTTTAATAATCAGAAAATATTTTGCTTTTTAGGAATTTTCTTAAATTCTTTACATTCTTTCCTATTTTTCAAATCATACATTTTCCTGCATATTGAAATATTCTGCCTGCTGCCTGCCGTGGATCTTTTATCCTTGCGATGTTGGCGTAGGCCAATTTATGGTCCATGACCAGTTACTGGCAGGGATCCTTATTCTTGAACAGGTCTATGTGTAGATGGTGCTCACACAACATGGGAATGCCAGGATCTGAACTCTGCAATGGTGAAACAGCGGCAACACCTGTCCAAGGCAGGGTGATGTTTGACTTGGAGGGGAGCTTGGAGTTGGTGTTGCCGTGTCAATGTTGGCCTTGTCCTGACCGATAGTAGAGGTGGAACTGGGAGGTGGTATTAAAGTAAGCTTGGTGAGCAGTTGCGGTGCATCAGCATCATGTGACATATTGCAACTACAGTGTGCAAGTAGCGGAAGGGATAGATACATTCCATTGAGTGGTAGGGGCGCTGATCAACTAAACTCCTCTTGCCTAACTGGCTGCACATTCTTGAATTCAGTTCTGCAAAGGATGTTACTTACATTCAAGAAAACAATCGTTGATGAAGATATTTAAGGTGAATGGGCTGCGGAGGCCTCGCTGATGACCTCTTTCAGAAATATCCTTAGATTTGCAACAATTTAACTTCCGCAAGGAATAAAAATCTGATATCATTATAATTTTAAACTGGCTGGAGTTTGGTATTACAATGCGTGCTTATGTTTTTGGTGCGATGGAGTGTTTTGCTAGCGTGCGTTAGAAAATGTTACACTGTACTCTGCTCTTTTTCTGGGAACTGAAATAAAACTTGTTGACTAATCAGAAAGCCCTGTGTGACATCACTGTTACTGAACGGCATGATGGGTTGGGATAAAGATATTCTATCTTTAGTAAGTGGAAGGAGTCCAAGTTACACAGCAAAGATAGTGTGTGGAAAATAAGAGATAATAAGGGAGAAAGAATTAGGCCACTTGGCTTAATACCTTGGAGAATTGTTCAGTTTGAATGTACAGAACCATGAAAACAAGATAGAGTAACCAGAACACGAGCGGGAGAGTATATTTAGTATAAAACACAGACTATTCAGTGCAATATGGAAAGTAAGGTGTAATTGTTGAATCTGCAGTCTGTTACTCAACTGTTCCATAAATTATTTATTTAATGAATGCACTGTATTCATTAATGGTCTAATTTTATAAATATTTGGGTTATGTTATTTGTTTAATTGGAACAATCCATTCATATATAGGTATCATAGATTAAAATAATCTCGCTCTTTCCTGTTCCACTTGGATATCTGAAAGATATGAAAGATTTGGGTAGCATGGTAGCATGGTGGTTAGCATAAATGCTTCACAGCTCCAGGGTCCCAGGTTCGATTCCCGGCTGGGTCACTGTCTGTGCGGAGTCTGCACGTTCTCCCCGTGTGTGCGTGGGTTTCCTCCGGGTGCTCCGGTTTCCTCCCACAGTCCAAAGATGTGCGGGTTAGGTGGATTGGCCATGCTAAATTGCCCGTAGTGTCCTAAAAAGTAAGGTTAAGGGGGGGGTTGTTCGGTTACGGGTATAGGGTGGATATGTGGGTTTGAGTAGGGTGATCATTGCTCGGCACAACATCGAGGGCTGAAGGGCCTGTTCTGTGCTGTACTGTTCTATGTTCCTACTTCCTCCTCCTTCACTTGATACATCATGCCTTCCTTGGTCACTAGGACAAAATAATAGGGACCATATGGATCACAATAATTTGTCTGGATATCAGCACTAAGCTGTCTGGGGACCATGAAAGCAGTCAGATGTAAATTATTAATTGCTCCATCAGCTTGCCCTTTATCAACAATGTTAGGGCATGTTATTTCAACACAGCTCACTACTAGCGCTGACAGATCAAGAACAACAACTTACATACACATCATCCTTTTAATGTAGTCCAACACCCTAAAGCACTTCCCAAGAATGTTTTCAAACAAAATTTGAATTTGACTCACACCAGGGTATAAGGGTAGTTGACCAAAAGCTTTGTGTGAGAGGTGAGTACAAAGAAGTGTCTTAAGGGAGGAGAGAGAGATCGAGAGACGGAGAAACCTAGGGAGAGAATTCATGAGTTTAGGGCTTAGACAGTGGAAGGTATAGCCTTGGCAATGCTGAAGAGATCAGAACTAGGGGAGTACAGCAATCTCAGAGGGTAGTAAGGCTGACGGAAATGTCATAGTGAGACAAAAAGCCACCGAGAAATTTGAGAATAAAGATGAGAACTTTAAAATTGCAACAACTAGCAGTCATTGATTTTTTTTTAATGAATTTAGAGTAGCCAATTATTTTTCTTTTCCAATTAAGGGGCAATTTTAGCGTGGCCAATCCACCTAACCAGCACACCTTTGGGTTGTGGGGGTGAAACCCACGCAGACATGGGGAGAATGTGCAAACTCCACACGGACAGTGGCCCGGGGTCGGGATTCGAACCCGGGTCGTCAGTGCTGCAGTCCCAGTGCTAACCACTGCGTCACATGCCGCCCTTACCAACAGTCATTGATGGTCTATCTCAGATAATTAACTTTGGGGTTGAAACTTTAGTCAGGGGTCAGAGTGTGGATAGAGCCAACCAGTCCAACACTGCAGTCATATTATTAACATTATAAGATCGTCCTTTCGGCAATATGTCGTACTTTAAACATGATCAACAGAATTCAGCAATTTGCTAACTACAAACACATCCTCCCTTTGCCAGTACATGCTCCCACATTCCCACTGAATATGGAATTAACTTTCCGATTCTTGGAAAACAAAGTGTTCCATTTGGAATAAAAGCCCTGCCTGTACTATTTAAACATGATACTGAGAAGTCCATTGCAAACCGCTGATAAGATCATTTCATTTTCAAGGCTAAATGTTCAAAACAATCCAGTTAGTCACCATGAATTTCCACTTTGCTTAGATTTTAAGGCTTTTTATAAACTGAGATAACCAAAATACAACAGCAAAAGAGAAAAAAAATCCAATTATCTCTCTTGCTTGTCTGAAGATGCTGACTCACACGTGGGTGAAATTCCATGGGTACCTTCACTGAGACTGCCTATTTCCATCTCTGTACCAGTGCTCAACTTCACCCCTCCATCTCAGCTCACCTGCAGCTTAAACATTCATTACCTCTAGACTCGATTACTTCAGCACAGCCCTGGAGGGTCACCAGCATTCTACCCTCCATAAACTTGCGATCATCCAAAACTCTGCAGCCCACGTCTTGAACCTGCACCAACTCCCTTTCTTCTGTCAGTCCTATGCTTGCTGATTTCTCATCCTTGTTTCCAAATTCTTCCATAAATTTTCCCTTCTCTATCTCTGCAATCCCTTACAAACCCACAACCCTCCAAGATATCTGCATTCCTCTAATGTTGGCCTGTGTATTTTCGATTATAATTTTTTCACCATTTGATGGCCGTGCCTTCAGTTGACTAGGCCCAAAGCTCTAGAATTCTCTTCCCAAACCTCTATGCCTCTCTACCTCACAGTCCTCCTTTAGGACACTTCTTAAAACCTGTATCTATGGCCAAGCTTTTGGCCATCTGACCTATTATCACCTTATCTGGCTTTGTGTGTTACTTTGTTTAATAATGCTCCTGTGAGGGCAACAGGGTGGCATTGCTGCCTCACGGCACCGAGGTACCAGGTTCGACTCCGGCTCTGGGTCACTGTCCGTGTGGAGTTTGCACATTCTCCCCGTGTTTGCGTGGGTTTCACCCCCACAACCCAAAGATGTGCAGGGCAGGTGGATTGGTCACGCTAAATTGCCCCTTAATTGGGAAAAATGAATTGGGTACTCTAAATTTAATTTTAAAAAATAATACACCTGTGAAGCGCCTTGGGAATTTTCAATACTGTAAATATATGAATATTTCTTGTTGTTGTTATATAATTCAGTTCCACAGCATTTATCTTTTCTTACTTGTTGGTTCACAGATTGGGGTACTCACTGATTAAGTCAGCATTTATTGTCTATGCCAAATTGGCCTTGCAAAGCTGTTGGTGCGCCCCTTCTTGAACTGCTGCAATCCCTGTGGTGTAGGTCATTGATGACACAGCCGAAGATCATTGGGCACTACCCTAAACAAGTCCTGTAACAACGTCTTGAGATTGTGATGATTAACCTCCAACAACCATCTTTCTGTGTGCTAGGTATGACTCCAACCAGTCGCAATTTTTTCCCCTTGGCATCAGTTGTGCTCCGGCCCCTCGTTGCCACACTCAGATTGTGGCTTGACTACATTTCTGCTGCTGCTGATGGCCTAAACAGTTGTGTTATTGTAATGTTATATCCCTTGGACTTATTTGCTATATAAGAAACAAGACACCAATCACTCACCTGGAATTGAATCAACACCTTCTGGATTCATTTATTAAGACTAGGCCCGTGAGAACAGTTAAACACAGGTAATAAGCTTGAAGAGCTGTATGTGTGCACTCTACTCAAAGCAAAGGTGAAACTGGGTTTTTATGACAATGGCTTCATGATCCCTATTACTGAGATTTGCTTTTTAATTCCAAACTGCTTTTAATTAATTGTTGCCGTGGTGGGATTTGAACCTGTGTCCGTCAGAACATTAGCTCAAGCCTCTAGATCACTTGTCCAGAGACATTACCCCTGGCACCAGCATCTCCCCTCCAATGACTGAGACGTAACAGACCATCAAATTTAAGAAAAGGGGAAAATATTAATGAAAAGCCATATCTTCAGGCATCAATTATGGAATTATGCATCAATGTGTTTAACAAAGTGCAAAGTAATAAAATAGTTGCCATATAAAGTCTGATTAATAAATCATAAAATAATTGAATCTTTGTTAAACCACCAGGAGAGGATTCCAAAACAGGCTGTGAAGATGGGACTTTGTCTCCACAAGGACTGTGCAGTGACTAATACTGTCAGGGACAGATGCATTTGCGGCAGGTAGGCTGGTGAGGTGGAAGTCAAGTAGGTATTTCCCTCTTGCTGGCTCGTTCACCACCTGCTGCAGACACAGTCTAGAAGCTATGTTCTTGAGGACTTGGCCAGCTTGGTGCTCCCGAGCACAACTTGGTGATGGACATTGAAGTTCCCCACCCAGAGCACACTATGTGCCCTTGCCACCCTGAATCCCTCAATGCTTCTTCAAATTGGTGTTCAACTGAAATGTAACAGACCAACCGATTTAAGAAAAGGGGAAAGTATTAATGAAAAGCCACACCTTTAGACAGATCATTGTAAATTATGTCAACACGTTTAACAAAGTGTTAAGTAATAAAATAGTTGCCATATTCAGTCTTTAAAATAAATCATAAAATAATTGAATCTCTGTTAAACCGGAGAGGATTCCAAAAAAAGCTGTACTCACTACTTCCTAGAAAACAGTTCTTCCCCTTTCCGTTCGCCTGACACTCCCAGTGTCATCAGGGCCAATGAATAATTCAGTTTGGAGCTTTTTTTGGCAACCAGAGATAAATATTCGAAGATATGTTCTAAGAATCGTCTTTTTTCAATTGTTTCTTTCGCTTTTGAAACGGAGGTTCTGGAAGTTGATGCTGCGGTTAGCGACGAAGAGCTTAAATATTCTGTTCAGAAGCAGAGCACACTGTCCTGAATGTGCTTGGCGCAAATAATTACAGAAGACTATTCACCGTACGGGTTTCCCAATTCAGGCTCCGTCTTGGAGAAGCTGAACTGCAGTCAGACTGATGTTGCCATCCCAATGACTATCTTACCGCCTTAAATGCCTGACCTATCGAGAGAATCCTCAATCTGCATTTAGGTTGATGTATTGCATTCTATCGAGGTCTTGTGGCACAGTGGGTGGCGTCCCTGTCTCCAGCTTTGAGTCCTACCCCAGGATTTGAAGACCATGGAAGGTGCGTTCATAACATGGCCAAACAAAGTTGAGTATCAACCTGCAAAAGAGTGGGAGTGATTGCTGCTTGGCCATGTTTGATGCAGAGTGGTGGCTCTTGAGTTATAAAACTCTGGCGACAGGCTGACGACCTGTTCTGGGCAAAACAACTAGTTATGGAACCAGATGAAAGTCTGCTTTGTGCACCTCCATGTGTGCGAGGAGAAACAACAATTGCATTCTATTCTTGCACACCCTGTAGGTGTGAGACATTCACCATGTCAATCAAGTGGCACTGTTGGATCTCATAATCTCCTGCTTATCCTCACTTCCCATTTTGTAAGCTATTTCACAGAAAAATAAAGCATCGGCCCATCGTGACTGTACCAAGAAAGAGCTATCCAAATATTCTCACTCCACTGCACCTTCCTCATAGGCCCACCACTTTGTTTACCTTTTCAAAAAACCTTGCTGCAATGGAAGTCGAAGTGTGGCATGGTAGCACAGTGGTTAGCACTGGTGCCTCACAGCCTCAGGGTCCTGGGTTCAATTCTGGCCTCGGATGACTGTCTGTGTGGGTTTGCTCCGATTTCCTCCCACAATCCAAAGATGTGCAGGTTAGGTGGATTGGCCATGATAAATTGCCCCTTCGTGTCCAAAAGGATAGGCGGGGTTACTGGGTTACGGGGATAGGGTGGAGGTGTGGGCTTAAGTTGGGTGCTCTATCTCAGACTCTGGAAGGCATGGAAGGGGTAATATGCCAGATGGATGACATAATGGTACGTAGTTCATCAAGAAGAGTAGAGTGAGAGCAGTCTTCAAAGTTCTCTCGAAACACGTTTGACACAAGATCAAAAATATGAATTTGCAAAGCCGATGATTAAATTTTTAAAGCACATCGCGCACGCTTCTGGAATAACAGCTGGCCGACAGAAAACCAAGACAATTAGAGAGTTCCCACAGCCCAGGAACATCACAGAGTTGCAAAGATTCCTTGGGAAGGCCAACCAGGTATTCCTATCAAACTTGGCCGAAATCAATGAGCTGTTGAGACAGATGTTGAGGCAAGGTCAGCAGTGATGCTTGAATGTGGACAAGCAAAATGCTTTAGACATGATAAATCATTTTAATTTCATCTGAAATTCTAGTGCACTACCATCTCAAGTTGCCAACCATTGTAAGCAGCAGAAGCTTTGTTTAAAGTTTTGTTTCAACTTGAAACGATGGAAAAAGACCAGTTTATTACGCTTCAAGATCACACTGAGAAAAGGTGTACAACTGTCATACCGAGAAGACATGGAAGGAAACATATATATCTATATCATCCTGACATATCTATACCATCCTGGCTACTTGACAAAATTATTTTTTGTAACATAATGGACAAAGGCTTTATACTGACCGAAGCCATGACTGGCTATGGCTCACACAAAAAGAATTTCTAACCTTAAGAAAATCAAAACAACCTCGTTATCTGTGACTGCAGAAATCCAATTTCAAGGACTTGTATAAAGACCTCTTTAGTGAGAAATGGCCCTGGCCAATGGAGACAATCTGTCTGCAAAGACAAAGCGACCCTCAAACATTGGTTGAACGTATTAATGGATGGAACACGAACCATCTCAAGAATCCAGACCTGGAAGAGACATCCTTTGTCCAAACCAAGGGGGAGAATTGGCATTTATTATACATAACGGCACGGCATGGTGGCCACACTGCCTCAAGCACAGGGGATCCGTGTTCGATTCCTGTCTGTGTGGAGTTTGCACGTTCTCCCCATGCATTTCCTCCGGGTGTTCGGGTCTCCTCCCACAGTTCAAAGATGTGCGGGTTAGGTGGGGTTGCGGGATAGGGAAGGGCAGTGGGCCGGGGTGGGGCGCACTTTCTGAGTGCTGGTACAGACTCAATAGGCCAAATGACCCCCTTCTGCATTGTAAGGATTCTATGGATCCACCACTCCCCCAACCCTCACAACCTACTACAACTTATATTACCTGTAATATGCTAAAGGCATCAGTCTGCCATTTTCCATCAACAAAAACAGCCGCAGAGTTGAATTGCCTGGCCCTAATCTACATTGTTTCTGCTGGAACATCTGAACTTCCGTACCAGTGCCCACTACAAGGCTAATTCATCGCTCTGTTTTTCTCCCATTGTAGATGCCAACGCTGCTGGAAAAGTGGGTTAATTCACATCAGCTTCAGCCTGCTAACCTCCCTGAAGCAATATATCATTGGATACCACTGGACATTTGCTTCTGGGTTCTGGGCTCACAATTCAGATCCAAATGGAGACAAGGACCAAGAAACAAGCCAAAACTCTAAGCCACCTAGGAGATGGGCATTCAAATTGAACAAAGAGAGAGGTTGCAGATAGACCTCGACCTCAGAATGAGATCCAAACTATGTTAGGGAGGTTGGTCAAGGCTGTGTCTGCTGTCCTTTCCCTGTACTCCTTTCCTTCCTTTATCCCTCTTTTGTTTTGCGAATGCTAAAAGAGGGTGGGGGTGAGGGGGGGGGGGGGGGGGGGGGGGGGGGGAAGGGTAGGGGGGGGGGGAAGACACTATTAACACTCTTCCCACATTTTGATTGTGTATAAAATAAACTAACCCTCTGATTTGGCCCTGTCTCGAGTTTGTTACGAGGTTATTATCAGAGGATTGGATTACTCCAAAACAGAAGAATTGGGGAAAATACACTACCACTTAAAAGGGGGAAATTAAAAATCAAGAAACACCTCTATTTACAGACAGATGGTGAGAAAAGAAATCAGGGTTGTTTTAAATTAAACCTCCTCCTATCGGTAACACAACCATTGAAAAAGGAACATTGATTAATGATGCGTTTGAAGTTTAAAATTGAAACTAACCACAAGCTTTTGGTTATTCTTCTTAACCTAAAAGAGATTTCAAAACTGCCACCCACAATTTAATGTTTCAGATTTAGACTAATGAGATATGATACAGTAACTGAGTACATTCAAGGGAAGTACCAGATGACAACAGATGGTATCAAAAATTCCATTGGGGAAATGGAAGCACACACTTCACTCATATTCAAACACCCACCAACAACTGAGGAGTGACGACAAGAGATTAAGCAAGCACAACAGCAGGATGGTAAATCCATCTGAACAAAAGAGTATAGCCAGAGCGGATGGCCAGAGAGCACGCCTTGCAATCCAGTACTACTGCAGTACATCTAGTGGATGTCAGGTTGGCATTGCTAGGGATCGGGCCCGGGAGGCCTTGCCCATTGGAGGGAGGGTGAGTGGAGGTTCCAGGGGTCTCGTCAAGGTTGTGGGGGTGAAGGGGGGGGGGGGGTCAATAAATGATGGGTGTAAGGTGTAAAATTGAAACTAACCACAAGCATTTGGTTATTCTTCTTAACCTAAAAGAGATTTCAAAATGCCATTTATAATTTAATGTTTCAGACTTAGACGAATGAGATATGATACAGCGACTGAGTACATTCAAGGGAAGTACCAGATGACAACAGATGGTATCAAAAATGCCAGTGGAAGGAGTCAAACTGGAAGATTTGAATTCCATTGAGGAAATGGAAGCACATAAAATGGGGTGGGGGGGGGGGGTGGTGCCTGAAAGGAGGGGGAAGATCAGGCCAGCTGTTCAAAATGGCACCCAGATCTGCGAGGAGCCGTTCCTGTTGGCGAGATCAGCTCGCCAACGGGAAATCGACTAAAGTGTGACCTCAGTGGGGAGAAACTCCCCAAGGCCAAAAGAAACGGCAAAGTGCCTTTGAATAGCGGGGTGATTCTCGATGCTTCAGCCGCCGAGCAACATCGCACCAAATGTGCCTAAAAGCGGACTTTAATTTTTGTCCACTGAATCGCGCCCAAATATCCTCAGAAAGAAAGCCAGCAGAACCTTGAACTTACTGTTCAGATCCAGTTCACGACAAGGAACAAGAAACAAGACAAAACTCTACAGCCACCCACGAGAAGGACATTCAAATTGAACAAAGCGAGAGAGTGCAGGTAGTCCTTGACCTCACAATGAGATCAAATCAAGATGATGGAGATTGGTCAAGGCACCTCAGAGACTAACCCTGAGAAGTCTGAGACGTTGGAGAAATGTAGCAGGATGTATAAAGAGCACGTTGTAGAATAAAGAGTTAACATCAGAAGCTCCTGACATAACTGTGCCACATGCCCACGCCTGGACGGAAGTTCCAACTTCATTCCGACTTACTAAAATGTACATGGACCTGTAAATAAATAATGATGTTTCTACGAACTACAGTCTCAAGTAGCTTTCTGAGGGCAAGGGTCAAACCCAAAGGAATCCTGGTATCATGCTTGCAAATCGCTTCCTGATGTAGGTGTCTAGGCTTGGGGAACTCACTTTATGCGGAACCACACTTTGATCTCTTTATTCAAGCTGCCACACACTGCATTCGACATCAATATAAATTGGAGAATGGGAATATTTTACAATCAGTTCAACAATCACAGTGATTCGAGGCAGAAATCTAAACAATCCTCAGTGTTCACAATTCCACCTAAAATCCGACACCATTAACATTATGCTCTGCAAGTAGTGACACACTGCTTAAGGCACTCTGATGAAATTCCTTTTACTGCTATTTAATTTGGATCATTTATTTTAACCCCTCTGTTAAAATAGCAGACAATAGATTTGCACACCGACACACCCACACAGCGTAATTTCAAGGGCATTGGAGAATTCTGGAACGGTTCTTTTTAATTTGTTACTTAATTGCCTCTCTGAATGGTACAGTCCAGTTCTGCGATAACTGCTCAGCCTGTGAGTGTGTGCAATGGTTCGGACCAGCTCCATACTAGACCCGAGGAATTGCAATGGAGTCAGTACTAATCAGATTATCTCAGGCACTTTATGTCCAGCCACTGAAATCAAGTGCACCTATCATTACCCATTATGCACTGGCTGTCTACCAGAACCTGAAGGTGACATGGGGTCTGGTAAAATTCATCCTGTTGGGTGCAGCTGCATGTACCTCCTGTTTGTTCAGCCGGCTAAAGGTTACACATTGAATAATCGTGTAGACTTCCTGTTTATTCACCAGGGTAAGGGTTGAAAGTGCCAGTCGCAACATTTGCCCTGCAACTGTGTAAAGTTATTTTTTCCCAGCAGAGTAAGGGTTAAAAGGCCAATATCTGACTTCCTTGGGATTTGCACACTCGTCATGATCAAACAGCTGAAATCTGTTGAAACTTGTACATATGGGGAGTTTTCTGTGAAGTAATTATGGGGTGGAGTAAGGAGCTGGTCTTAAGTGAAATCAGCTATCGTTATCAATTACACCGTGCAGATAATCCAGATTTTAGACTTTTGCCACCATGAAGTCTTTTAAAATGGCACACAACCTTGTATATTAGAACAAAAATGACCGAAAAATCTAATCTGCTCATGTGTCTTTCTTTGTACTTTGTTCCCCCCTTCCTTGAGTCATTCGTTCCTCATTGGGTAGGATTCCCATGGGTGCTGGCTCCCCTCTGGTACCTCATCTAAATGATCATCATTCATGTGTAAGTCGTGACGATGAGTGTCAGCAGGGATCTTGACCTTTGAGGCACAGCAGTCAACCCTGAGCCTGTCCTCACCTGACATTACATACATGCACACACCAGGGGCAAGAACACATACACACGCGCACAGGCGCACAGATGTGAGCACACACACACACAAACACACACACACATATACGCACAATCTTCCAGCCAAAGTCACTGCATTGCAATCAGAAAAGGGAAGCTCGCCAACTTTCCCTTGGGGGCACTGAGGCAAAGCACCTTCAACGTTGCATGAGCTGAGTTCAACTGACTCAACACAGACGAGAGACCTAGCCTGAGGTCTCTCTTCACTGCGTGGCTCAGCAACTCTCTCTGTCAACCAAAGCTGTCGGGTAAACCTGAAACAATGCGAGATCAGTGTAATTAGCCCAGGCAGCAGCAAATGTTGAAAATCAGTTCCCATCGTTGTTGACGTTTGAGCACTTAGATAGATTGTTCAGGCACCACATGGAGCTTCCTGTAAAACTCTGGCACGTTTTCAAAGGTATTGTGAGTGTGTTATTATTGATATAGCTTAGATTAGAATTTTGTCTGTCTTAATAATAAAAGTACATGAACAGGACAAAGAGTCATGAAACTTTGGCCCAGAATCTCCTTGGAGTTGTACTCACTCTAAGCACTGGAACTGTCCCAGAACGGCGACAGAAAGGCTGTTTATTGTGTAAAGTAAGAAAGGAAAACATGCATTTACATAGCACCTTTCATGACTTCAGGATGTCCCAGAGCATTTTCCAGATAACAAAGTATTTTTGACATGCAGACACCATTGTGATGTAGGAACTGTGCCAATTTGATCACAGCAAAGACCCACAAAAATCAATGTGATAATAATCATATGATGCGTTTTGATGATATTGTTTGAGGGATAAATATTGCTCAGGGCTCTGGACAAAACCACCCTCCTCTTCCTGGAAATTGTGCCACAGGATCCTTTATGCCCCCCCCCCCCCCCCCCCCCCCCCCCCCCCCCCACCCCAGGAGGGCAGATGGGACCTTGACTTAATGGGAGAGATTTCACGTGCATCAAACAGATTCCTGTTTTGGGTGGGTATAGCGGGGTCTTTCTTGGTGTCGTCAGCGCTAGGGACGACTCCACTATCTAACAGGACTCTTGTTTTTTACGGCCTTGGTCAGGAGAGCCCCGCAGAAGCTGCACTTGCCTTATTTCCCACACTGAGCACTGCCAGGTCCGATCCCTGGCACTGGAAACCTGGCAACTGGGCATCTTGGCACTGCCAGCCTGGCAGAGGCACTGTCAGGGTGCCAGGCTGGCACTGCCAGGATGCCTGTGTGGCAGTGCCAAGGTGCCAGTGGCAATGCCTGGATAGCACTCAGCCCAGAAACCGACCACCAGGGGCCTTCGATGGCCTGGGAGACACCCCCCCCCCCCCTCCCACCAACAGATGCTGGTATGCCTGGGTCCACATTTGTGTGAACCAGCGCTAAATGGCGCCATGGTGAGTTATCCTAGGCACAGGCGTTAGTTCCTAGGCCACGGGAGAATTGGGCGCAGTCATGTTTAAATTTGCCTCATAGCTCACTTAAATATGGGCGAGATCCAGATCGGTGTGTCTCGCAAGATCTCATTAGATCTCATGAGGCGTTCCGAGCATCGCAAATAGCCTCTCATGAGATTTAACGGCCCCGTCGCGTCATTCGATCACGCCCAATGACTCATCAAAAAGATGGCACCTGCAACAGTGCAGCACTCCCTCAATACTGCACTGGGAATGACGGCCTAGGTTTGTGCTCAAGTGTCTGGAGTGGGACTAGAACACATCTTCTTCTTACTCAGGCGAGGTTTAGGGCCAACCGCAAGAGAAACCGCAAGAGAAAGGATGAGAAGTTGTGGAATGTACCCTTAGAATTACTGAGTGAATCTGAGGCCATGTCAGCTCTTAAAAGTCGGCTTGATAAGGGATAGGAGTTAAAGGTAGATGGAACCGTGTGTGGGAATAGGATTGATGCTCATGGAGAGGTGAAACAAAAATGCGGAGTGGCGAGACCACATGTCCTATTTCCACAAGATAATGTTTATGTCGTTTCAGAAGGGTAGCAGGCTGATACCTGGACAATGTGCACCCCTATCCCTAATCTTTCTGTGACCCCATGCATTGTGCATATCCATAAATCTCCCCATACTCTGATCCTCTGTTGGTGCGTGCAGCCATAACATTACATTACTCTGTGCAGAGGGCAGATCTATGCAGTGTTCAAACATCCCAAAAACTAACAATGCTCAGTTTCTGGACATTTAACTGAATCAACCTACTCAATAGACTGCAGGAACAGTAGGAGGATTAGTCAGCTCGGGGGGGGGGAAATACAGTATTAGTTATAAGCGGACATCCATTGAAATATCTATTAAAGAAAAGAAAAATTCAGGGCCTTTTAGTGATCAAATAAAGCTATTGCTTTTATACTTTCCAAAAACGCCACATATTTTGGGTAAGGCATTGTAAAGTAACAGAACTCCACTGGGAATTGGAGAAATCACAGAAACTACGAGCAGATGTTTACAGCGAAGGGGAATTTGCTCAAGTGACAGAATCCATGCTGGAATTGGCATCACAGCGGTATGTGTAACAATCAGCTCTGATTGAGCTTGAGGAAGACAAATCGGCTGAGCCTCTTAAGCCCACGAGTTGGTCATCGCCTTATGAGTTTCCGAATCACTTATTAGCAGCCGTGATGAGCACTGAGGGACATTAAAGTGTACCTGCGTGCTGAGCAGGATCTGCCTTGGCTCATACTCAACCTTCCTTGGGGAAACCGCCGTTGCATTAACTGGGGCTTTGGAGACAAAAGCACTGAGCGCAGTTTGATGTGGAACCAGCTCGCACAAGGCTGCCTCCCTTCAAACCACCTTTAAATAAATTGGAGCTGAACTCCGTCGTCGTGACAAGCCTCCTATGAAGCTTGACTGAAAAGAACCAGTGACCCTTTTCAAAGCATTTGAGCGCCTCGCCATTCAGACCAATTTTACTTTTCTCAAAAAAAAACACTCCTCCAAACAAACGAGGCACGGGGAAAAAAAATCCAAGCGATGATAAATGGAAAAATAATTGGCAGGACAGTGTTGTTTCAGAACAATTAACTCGTACATTATTTATGCATAAACTAATTTGACATGTGTAAAAAATTCATCATCAATTAAAACCCATGTTGTATTTATTTAATTTGACCGGCCTGATTTATGACAATGGAATTCAATACTCTTATAGGCAGCGAGCATGCCTTGCTGCACTTTACAAGTTTAAACAGTATGCATCTAATGCACAGTGCAGCTAAATGCACACTAATATTCTAGTATTTAAGTTTGAGTGAGCATTTTATGTGACGGCTTTGAAATTTTAAATAAATATATGCAACCATTAAGCCGTTGGCACCTTTATTCCGTTACAGTCCGTCAACTTGGCATCTTCTCCTCCGACTCAGAAAAGGGACTGAGTTCAAGTCCCACTTCTATGACACCAGCACATGATCTAACCTGATACTTTAGTTATACGCCAAAGGAATATTCTGATGCTTTTTACTTAAATGTAGGATCCCTCTGTCCGATTCGAGTGTAGCTAATCTCTTCAAAGAAGAGCAGGCAATTTTGGTACCCTGGCCAACATTCATCGCTCACCCGACATCGCCAACAAGATTCCTTCCACTGCTGCTGTGTGCCCTTGCTGTGCACAAACTTACACTTGCATTTGCTTCCATAGCAACAGTGATTGCATAGAATCATAGAATTTACAGTGCAGAAGGAGGCCATTCAGACCATCGAGTCTGCAGCAGCCCTTGGAAAGCGCACCCTACCTAAGCCCACACCTCCACCCTATCCCCGTAACACAATAACCCCACCTAATCGTTTTGGACACTGAGGGGAAATTTAGCATGGCCAATCCACCTAAGCTGCACATCTTTGCATTTCAAAAGTAC
This sequence comes from Scyliorhinus canicula, assembly GCF_902713615.1. Taxonomy (NCBI): domain Eukaryota; kingdom Metazoa; phylum Chordata; class Chondrichthyes; order Carcharhiniformes; family Scyliorhinidae; genus Scyliorhinus; species Scyliorhinus canicula. The sequence continues at coordinate 194,087,780 of NC_052152.1, forward strand.
TTCATTGATGCACTTCAGGATATCCTAAGGGCTTGAAAGGTGCTACATAAATGCATATTCTTTCTTTCTTGGAATATTTTGCTTTTCCCTCCTAAATTCCAGGATACCATTCCACAAGTTCCCACACTTTTCTACATTGGTCACTCTTCATGTGTTCGTCACACGGTGAGCTGTTAAACCCTGAAGAGCATCACAGCTGAACCTGACTCAGGCTTATCCAACACATGAACCACGGGAACCATGAAAGATGTGTCTTGTCCTTCAGAAAACACAGATCAAATGCGGGACCTCTGATCTTGCTGAGATCAGTGTCGCTGTGACTGGGACCTTGCTGAGCAACAGGGCTCAAAATAACGCCTGTACATAATGGAAACAGATGCAAAATGGGTCTGAATCTCACATGGTTTAGCCAAGTCTGACTGAATCTGATGCCCTTTTATTCGATTGTCCTTTTCACAAATAACTTATAATATCAGGCATGATGCCACAGAGGTTAGCACTGCTGCCTCACAGCACCAGGGACCCGGGTTCAATTCCAGCCTTGGATCACTGTCTTTGTGGAGTTTGCACGTTCTCCTTGTGTCTGCATGGATTTCCTTCGACTGCTCCGGTTTCCTCCTCCAGTCCAAAAATGTGCACGTTGGGTGGATTGGTTATGTTAAATTGCCCCTTGGAGTGTTCAAAAGGTTAGGTGGGGTTATCGGGTTATAGAATAGGGTGGGGGCGTGGGCCGAGATCGGGTGCTCTTTCAGAGGGTTGGTGCAGACTTGATAGGCCGAATGATTCTATGATCCCATATTTCTCCCATTCACTGCCTAAACAATTACCAAGGGATAGAAGTTCACCTCGCACAGCAGCATACATTGGATGGTTAAGAATTGGTGGCTAGTTGTACAGATCGGCTGATATTCAGTTCCGTCAAAGTTAATGAAAAATATACAAGGTGCTGCATAGAACTAGCACCCACTTTCCATCATTGCCCAGGATGAACTTCTACCTCTGAGCTTCCCACTTGTGCAAACTAGGATATAAAGTCCATTGAATGAACCCACAAACATAAGGACGTCAGAAATATGTGCAGGAGAAAGGCACAAGGCTAAACGAGCCTGCTATGCCATTCAATATGATCAGATTTGATCTCGGACTTCGACTCAATTTTTCCACCCATTCATCCATCCCTTAATTCCCTGTGAGACCAAAACTCTGTCTATCCCAGCCTTAACTGTATCCAACGAAGGATCATTCACATCCCTTTAGAATCATAGAATCCCTACATAGGCAGAAAGGAGCCATTCGGCCCATTTAGCCTGCACCGATCCTACCTAGGTCCATTCCCTTGCTGTATCCCCACCTAACTTTTGGACACTAAGGGGAAATTTAGCATGGCCAATCCACCTAACCCACACATCTTTAGACTGTGGGAGGAAACCGGAGGAAACTCAGCCAGACACGGGGAGAATGTGCAAACTCCACAAAGACAGCCACCCAAGGTCAGAATTGAACCTGGGTCCCTGGCGATGTGAGGCACCAGTGCTGACCACTGTGCCACCGTGCCACCCATTGAGTGAAGTAATTTCTCCTCACCTCAGTCCTAAATGATCGGCCCCTTATCCTAAGATGGTGCCCTGTGTCTTAGATTCCCTGACCAATGGAAACAATCTGTCAGTGCCCATGCTATCGAGCCCATCAGAATCTTGCAGGTTTCAATAAGATTGCCTGTCATTGCTCTAAACTCCAGCAAATATAAACCCAATTTATTCAGCGTCTCATCATAGGGCAACCCACTCATCCCAGGGACTAATTGAATGAGCCTTTGTTATACCACCTCCAATGCAGGTATGTCCTTTCTTAAATGCGGAGACCAAAAGTGCACACTCCAAAACTCCAGATAAGGACTCACCAAAACCCTGTACAATTATAGCAGGACTTCTCTATTTCTGTACTCCAATCCCCTTGCAATAAAGGCCAACATGTCATTTGCCTTCATAATTGCGCACCTGCATGCGAACTTTAAGTGTTTCTTGTACCAGGGCCCAGGTTTCTTTGACATCAGCCTCGGGTGACTCTGTGTGAAGTTTGCACTTTCTCCCTGTATCTGTGTGGGTTTCCTTCAGTTGCTTGGGTTTCTTCCCTCAGTCCAAAGATGTGCAGGTTAGGTGGATTGGCCATGCTAAATTGCCCCTTGTGTTCAAAATGTTAGGTGGTGTTATGGGGGCGGATAGAGATGTAGAGTGTTCCTTCCAAGAGCCGGTGCAGACCCAATGGGCCAATGGCTTCCTTCTGCACTGTAAAGTCTATGATTCTATGATCAGCACTGACAAATTCATCACATTTTAAGAAATGTTCTACTTGTTTATTCTTATGTCCAAAGTGAATAACTTCACATTTCCCCACATTATAATTCATCGGCCATCTTGTTGATCATTCCCCGGACCTGTCTACATCTCTTTTCAGTCTCTCTGTGTCCTCCCCACAGCTTACCTTTCCACCTAGGTATCATCAGCAAACTTAGCTACATTGCTCTCGGTCTCATCATCTAAATCATTAATATAGATTGCAAATAGCTGAAGATTCAACACTGATTCATGTGGTACTTCTCTATTCACTGTTTGCTGACTTGAGAAAGTCCTGTTTATGCCCACTATCTGTTGTCAATCCATTAGCAAATCCTCTATCCATGCTAATATATTACCCCCAACAATACAAACCCTTGTTTTGCTGATTAACATTTTGTGCAGCACTGTATCAAATATACCACAAAATTTCCACTTGCTCTCTATTCACTGCATCTCAAAAGTTGTTAGCCAAAGTTGAACATGGATTCAAACAAGCTTGCATGCTACAACTAGGAGAAGTAGGTTGTGTACAGTTGGTTTGATGACAATTGCTTACCTGACTGATTTAGGGATAGTTGAGCTCCAATGTGGTTTCTGGGAGATGGGGAAAGGGGAGTAAGGGTGGGCTGGTCCTATGAGCACCCACCCCCCGCTCCCCCATAACAGTGCTCCCCTTTGTTTGCCCATGAAGCACTGCACAATAATGTATTACTCTAATTATGAAGGCAATGTGATGAAAGAATGATCCTACTAATTAGTGCAGCTAGCCATGAAACAGACAGGAAATGTTTTGCATCTGTCATATATTTTTTGTTTTTTCAAGTATGTCACAGATGTAAAGCCCATGTCCATTGCAAAGTTTCCAAATACGTCACAATGTGCCATGTCCCTTTAAGAAATATTTTTGTCTTACCACATAGCTTCAGTGATGTCATTGTGTGGGTGGAGCTGGGCTGTTGCTCTGAGTTTTACTTTCGCTTTGAGTTTGACTTGGTTTTGTATTGCACAGATTGGAAAGAAGAGTCTCTCTGGGCGGAATTCTCTGCTCCCGGGAAAAATCGGGAGGGCCGTTGTGAACATGGCCGAGTTTCACGATGGCCTCGGAGGCCGCTCCTCGCTCCCTATTCTCCTCTCCCGGCGGGGCTAGGAGCGGCGCTCCGTAACTCTCGGCCGCCAGGCGGCGCGCCGAGAGTGACGTGACGGCGGCACCTATGTGACATCAGCCACGCATGCACAGGTTGGCTGGCTCCAACCTGCGCATGCGTGGCTGACGTCACGCCGGCTGACAGCTCGAACCCGCGCATGCTCAATGGTCGTCTTTCCCCTCAGCCGCCCCGCAAGACGTGGCGGCTTAATCTTGCGGGGCAGCGGAGGGGAAATAGTGCGTCTGATTGAGACGCTGGCCCGATGATCTGTGGGCACCGATCGTGGGCCTGACCCCTCCCGAGCACAGTCGTGGTGCTCATTCCCCACCAGGCCCCCTACAAGCCCCAAATCGGGCATCTCACAGCGATTTCACGACGGCAGCGACCAGGTGTGGTTGCCGCCATCATGAAACAGTCGCGAATGGCAGGCCGCTCGGCCCATCCGGCTCAGAGAATCGCCGGTCGCCGTGAAAAACGGCGAGCGGCGATTCCTCCGACCGGGGGGGTGGGAGAATTGCGGGGGGCGTCAGGGTGCCGTGAAATTAGTCGGGGGGCCCTCCCGCAATTCTCACACCCGGCGTGGGGAGCGGAGAATCGTGCCCTCTATCTTCAGTTTAAAGCTGTTTCCAGATTACTTGATCACTTAAAAGTGATAACTGTTTTCTGGAAGGAATTCAAATCGGCTGTTTTGGAAAGGAAACAAGAAGTATCCTTACCAGGTCTTAAAGATAGTAAGAGTGTCGTGTTTTGGGTCACACGTTTGAAAAAGGGTTTCCGGTTTATGGGATCTTGTTATTAAATTGGAACAGTTAAAGGGTGGAATTTATTAAGGGTGATACATAGATTGCAGTCGCTGTGTGGGGTATTTATGTTTGCAGTTGATAAAAATGCTTACTGTCTGTGTTTATAAAAATGTTAACTAAATTTGTAGAATAAAGCTTGCTTTCGATTTAAAGTGCTTAAGGCCTCTGTTGAATAACACCTGACAGGCAGGTCCTTATGTTCCTCATAACCAAAATAAATATACAGTTGTAGGTCAGGTGAACCCCATGATATACTTTGGAGTTTTCTAAACCCTGGCCCATAACAAATGTAAGAAGGCATTTTGGACATCGGCATACATAACCAGTATTTCTCATAAAACCTATCTGTGTTGTTTGAATCTATGACACCATACAACAATATGGTATAGATGAAAAGTACTGTGCATGTTTTCATCAATCCAGATGGTCATGCCTTCAGCTGATTAGGCCGCAAATTCTGGTTTTCCCTGCCTATCCCTCTATCTCTTCCTTCAAGACCGTAAAACTTACCTCTTTAACCTGTCCTTACATTCTTATGCGACACGGAGTCAAGGTTTTCTTGATAATGCTCATGTGAAGCACCTTGGGATGCTTCGCTAGGTTAAAAAAGACGCAACATAAATGTAAGTTGTTAAATAATACTAAATGATCTAACTTAATGCTTCAGGTATTAAAGCCCAGACCAAATGAGACATGGCATAGTTGTACAATATGAGAAAGCAATGCCCACTTTAGTTAATATGCTCCTTGTAATAATTGTCTAAATATGTGCCATTAGTACACTTTAATTTTCTGTTAAACACAAAATGGAACATTTTACAGCATTAAAACCATCACAAAACAACCATCAGTGACAGCAGTGACATTTTTCACTTGATATGATGTCAGTGTATGAGCAATGAGTACTGAGAAAAGAGGGCTCAGAGGCAATTTGGCCCCTGGGATGAGAGGCCGAGTAAATTCGGTCTATATTCTCTGGGGTTTAGAATAATGAAACAGTCAAGACTTGAAATGGTTTGATAGGGAAGATACTGAGATGTTGTTTCCCGTGGCTGAGGAATCTGGGATGTGGGGGACACAGTTTCAAGACAGTTCATTCAGGACTGGGATTAGGAGAAAATTCTTCACTCAAAGGGTTGTGAACATTTCAAATTCTCTACCCCAAAGCGTTGTGGATGTGTTATCATTGAATATATTTAAAGATAAGATAGAGAGCTTTTGGTCTATGAAATAATCAAGGGCTATGAGAAGCAGGAGGGAAAGGAGTTGACGCCTTGGTCATTATTGAACGGCAGAGCAGGCTCGACTGGCCATATACTTTTCTTCTGGTCCTATTTATTGTGTTCTTATGAATCCAATCTTCTTGCATTCTTAAAGATACTCACCGCCAGGTACCGGTGTTCCTGTATCTTCAGCATTAATTCCATCCTACGAGCATGCACCCCATGACCCGCCTTTCATCTCAACTACAGGTTGCTTTCTGGCATTTTGCCCAATGGGATCTACAGTATTTTTTCAACTTTTATTTGACTACAGATCTGTTATTCAGTATGAGCAGTAATTGTGTTTTCATTTTGTTTTGAAGTTTACACAATCAATAAAAATGTGTGGCCTTTGGCAAGTGAAGTGAACTCAAAATAGTCTGCACTCAATAACTAATAAATTTGAAACAGCACCATATTTTCCAAAGATATGTGTAAAATTTAGTTCATTGATGAAGCAAAGTCAAGTGCTATTTTTGAATCACGACGCTCTGCCCCTTTACTTATGAAAACATGTCTTTTCAACATTCATCTGACCGGAAATTGTGCATCCTTTAAATGAGACTGAACAAACTGCTCAAAAATGCAAGGCCCCCTTCCAAGAAGAAGGTGCAAAAACACACTATTCGCCCTCAGGGGAGTGCAAAGAAAGTGACATTTCCTATAACTTAGAGACCCATTGAAACTCATCACTGTTTGAAGAAGAGGCGTTAAAAGGCAAAGTGCTGGATATTGAAACAATGGCTTCCACAGACCGACACACCTAAAACCCTCTGGATATACACAATGGGTGAATTATCACAAAGCCAGGCTGGAGCCATTGCAGAGAGATTGCAGGAACGTTTTCAGCAGAGGAAACAGGCTGGAAACTGGGCTCTCTCTCCTTCACTTTTGGAACAAGTGTATTACCTGATTTACTTTACTAGAAATCTACCAGCAAACAGAGATCTGGAAATAATTGCAACATCTTCTACACCTGGCCACATCCACAAAACCAGCTCATTCAAATTGGCCGCAACGTCTAAAAATCTACGCCTTAAGACAGTCAAACTATAATATTATTTTAACTTTTTTTATTCAACTCTAACGTCCCTTATTTCTATTATCTGTGCATATGAGACATCATGGCTGGGATTCTCCGACCCTGCGCCGGGTTTGGAGAATCCCCAGGGGGAGGTGCGAATTCTGTCCTGCCGCCCCGCGCCGGCTCCCCTATTCTCCGGCACCGTTTTTTGGGTATTCTGCGGGCGGGCTGGTTCCGTAGGGGCCTTCTTTCCTCCGTGCCGGGCCCCTATAGGGCTCCGCCATATTGCCCGGGGACCGGCGCGGAGAAGGGAACCCCAGCTCATGCACGGAAATACGCCGGACGGTCCGCAAGTGCGTGAGATCACGCCGGCCGTTCCGCGCATGCGCGAACTTGCTCCGGCCCTTCAGCACCGGCTGCAGCTGCGGGACGGCTCTGGTGGCAACCTAGCCCCCTAGAAAGGTGAGACTTCCTCACTTTCGGGGGCCATTGACGCCAGAGTCATTGGCACCGGTTTTCCCGCCGGCGCGGCGACATAGCCCCATTTCTAGAGAATCCAGACCCATATTTCTTTCTCTCAGGTTCAGTAGTTAATACATTTTCTCTCTATTTGATTCAAGAAAAACCTGTTTGATTGGCTCCTTATTGTTCACTGCTTAAAAAGTTAAATACACTTGGATTCGGAAAAGACATATCCTCATGAAAAAGAAATTTAAACCTTTCTTGTGAGCAACCGAAAAGATGGAATACGGAGTGCCAGTTCACTCCTTCTCACCTGGTCTTAATGTGTCACAAAGATATCACACGTTGGTAGAGCTTGGAAGTTAGTATGAATACATGCCTGATCAGTCTTTCCTTAAATTGTTGTCCCCTTTTCAATATTTTCTTCTGTTAATATTGGAGAATATTATCCAATCACTCGTCTTTGTCCTTCATGGACCAAACCTTAAGAAGGCATTGGTGACTGTGGACTTATACTGGATTGGCCCATGACTATGCTTAGCAAAGTAGTTTGCCATTGCCATCTGCAGTATGGGTGACCAGGAATCTCTACTGCACTTTACCGCCTGCCATCAGGCATTTTGGAAGGATTTACAGGCTAATAATCAATCTGTTTGGCCATGTATCCACACACTTTCCATGGCCATCAAGTCCTGAAGTGGAACTGGAATCCAGAGCTTCTGGTCCAGCGGGAGGGAAGCTACCCACTGTGCCACATGACTTTATTGGTTCACTATTGTGGCAAAATTGTAAGTGTGTTCTTCATGCCCATGTTGGTGAATTTATTACAAGTAGGGAGATCTTCCTCCATTAACAATTCAATGCACTGAGTCATTGAGCTCATGAAAGGCCATTGATAATAAAGCTATTGACCTGAAACATTAATGCTGTTTTTCCATTCACGGATGCAGCCTGACCTACTCAATGTTTCTGCTATAGATGCAAAAGATAGCTGTCCAGCTGTACCTCGTGTTTCCATTCTTGGTTGTACCAATTAGTGCCCGTATAACATCTGTTCGTATGCATGAAAGTTGGTTTTCTCAGCTATGCCAATGTGTTTTTGGGAAGGTTTAGAATGTGCAAGTAACTTGAATTGGTCAAAAATTACTGACACCATATTGACTGGAAGAAGGGAGGTGGAACACTGCATCACATGACTGACACCAGTCTGTTTAATAATAACAATCGCTTATTGTCACAAGTAGGTTTCAATGAAGTTCCTGTGAAAAGCCCCTAGTTGCCACATTCCGGCACTGTTCGGGGAGGCCGGTACGGGAATTGAACCCGCGCTGCTGCCTTCTTCTACATTATAAGCCAGCTGTTTAGCCCACTGTGCTAAACCAGTCCCTGTTTCCATATTTCTATGTAAGCACAGAATAGAGAGGGAACATTTCACTGCGTAATCGGCTTAATAATAATAATAATAATAATCTTTATTGTCACAGGTAGGCTTACACTGCAATGAAGTTACTGCGAAAAGCCCCAAGTTGCCACATTCTGGCGCCTGTTCGGGTATACGATTGGATTGGATTGGATTTGTTTATTGTCACGTGTACCGAGGTACAGTGAAAAGTATTTTTCTGCAAGCAGCTCAACAGATCATTCAGTACATGGGAAGAAAAGGGTATACAGACGGAGAATTCAGAATGTGCAATTCACCTAACAAGCATGTCTTTCGGGACTTGTGGGAGGAAACTGGAGCACCTGGAGGAAACCAACTCAGACACGTGCAGACTCTGGACAGACAATGACACAAGCTGGGAATTGAACCTGGGACCCTGGCACTGTGAAGCAACAGTGCTACCCACTGTGCTACCATGCGACCCAGGTGATGTGATGTGATAAAGAGGTAAAGTGAAGTGTGAGGAATTGGAATGTAATAACTGGCATTAAGGGTAGTCTGGAAAAATGCTTTACCTTGATAATGACAGATAAGTGCACACACACACAAACTCACATTCACACACTTGCACACATATACACATGCGCACAATCACACATGTCTTCATGCTCATACGCACCCCCTCATACATACAAAAACACGCACACCACACACGCACACATTGCTTCACGTTCATGCACTCTCTCATACATGTACATAACCAAAATTTGTGTGCAATAAATAATGCACTTATAAATATGTGGGAATACTGAATGATCCTTCAGTGATTTTCGCAGATTCTTGTAACCTCCATGAGAAACAATGCCCTTTGATAGGTCAAACTGAAGAGAATGTTTGGGAATTTAAAGTGGAGAAACTCAGCTGAGGTTGGCTTCCCACAAGTGCAATTTTAACAGGCAAAGCTTTGTGGGGGAAGAAAGTACAGATGAACATCTTTGATTATCCCAGATTCGAGTTGCCTCAGATGTTTGATGCGGGTGAGAGTTCTAAGCTTACGCAAGTGGACTCATTTGTGCTACTGATTACAGCGGTAATATGACTGAGAGGTGGCTGGTGAGGGATTTTTTTTGATTTAGCTGAATCCAGTCTTAGTTCTACTGTGAAAATCAAAGGAATAATTTGGTTCCTGGGGAGGAAGAGAGCAGGGGAGGATGAAGGAAGTAGCTTTTGGTTTGAAGGATTCCCTGTTGAGAGAGGGAGAGAGAGGTCTCGGTGCAAGTTTGATCTGCTTTAACACACACTAGCACTTGAAAATCACTCCATTTGACACATTTCTCTGGTGCCGAATGGTTGGATTTGCTTGGGCAAAAACAGGATCCTAGGGGAATGTGAAAATTATATCCATAATTTGAACTGACATGAGATACTGGATGAATAAGAGGAGTTGGCAAAGAAAGACAGAAAATTCTACTCGCCTCTGAGCTCAGTTCATAACAGCAGTAAGTCGTTTAATGCATCGGATCAAATAAAAAAGCCCTGAAAGGTCACTGAGTGAGGATGACCTGAATTCAATGGGATTAACTAGATTTCATTTGTGTGTCTTTCACTTATATAGAGAATTGGTCAAAAGGTGAGCCGTTTCTAAATCTAATTGGCACCATTTAACTGCAGCTACCTGTTCTGTTTGAATAAGAGATATTTTTCAACTAACAATCGCACCTTGATTAGTTCTTCTAATGTAGGTTTTTCTCCTGGGCTGCTGCTATGTAAAATATATAATTGCTGCTTCCACTTTGAGTCAAGACTACTGGATAGGGGTTGGAGGGGGAGAAGTTGTGGATTGCAAGGCTGCAGTGCACACCGGTGGGATATCAGAAGAGCATTCTAGCTTTAGAATTCGCTCCCTGTACATCCACCTCACCATCCCTCTTACAGCTTAAAACCAACCTTTTTATCAAACCTTTTGTTGTTCTATCAGCTCCCTGTTCTGTTTGTGAACACTCCTGTGAACCATTCTGGGATTTATTTTAGCCACGTTAAAGGCACTATATAAATTTGTTGTTGAGTTGTTCAAGCAGTGTATTAGTGTTTTGAAGCTAAAGATTGAATTTACTGCCTTAGATTAATGACGCTTTAATCTACTAACTCAGGTTCCAAGCAAGCAGAGACAGTCATGTAAACTCAAGTTTCATTAAGCTGTGAGCAGACATTGGGGTGGCACAATGGCACAGTGGTTAACATTGCTGCCTCACAGCTCCAGTGTGCCGGGTTCAATTCCGGTCTTGGGTGACTGTCTGTGTGGAGTTTCACACTTTCTCCCCGTGTCTGCGTGGGTTTCCTCCGGGTACTCTGGTTTCCTCCCACTGTCCAAAGGTGTGTAGGTTAGGTGGATTGGCCATGTTAAATTGCCCCTTAGTGTCCAAAAAGGTTAGGTAGGGTTACTGGGTTATGGGGAAAAGGTGGAGGCATTGGTTTAAGTAGGTTGCTCTTTCCAAGGGACGGTGCCGACTCGATGGGCTGAATGGCCTCCTTCTGCACTGTAAATTCTATGATTGTAGGATAGCTAAATCCAAGATGTGGAAATGCCTGCGTTGGACTGAGATGAGCACAGTGAGAAGTCTTACAACTTCAGGTTAAGGTCCAACATGTTTGTGTCAAACAGTAGCTTTCAGAGCACTGCTCCTTCCTCAGGTGAATGGTGGAAGCTAGTTTTTGAAACAAACATGTTGGTCTTTAACCTGGTGTTGTAAGACTTCTTACTGAGCTAAATCTAAAAGAGGGGATTTTAACTGAAAGAGTACAATCCTGATCCAAATTGACACCACCTCCTTGATGAATCTCTATTAATAAGGACAATTATTCCAATTAAACTTTACTGAAGTACTTGCATTTAGTAATATTTCTATTTTAGACATATGTTGAGCAGCATTGCATGTCTACATCTCCTTTTGATAAGTCATTTACTTGTCTTCTCTGCCAAGTGCGCAGTTAACTAAAGACAGGGTTTACCGGGATCGTGGGTGAGTGGTAGATCAATGGTTGTGGATTCAAGCCCCACTCCAGAGACGTGAGCACAGAATTTGGAATGACAATGTAGTACTGAGAGGGTGCTGCAATAACAGAGGTGCCACCTTTTGAGCAAGACATGAGACAATACGCCTTCTCAGGTGGATGTAAATAGTTCCTTGACCCTATTCCAAGAGGAGAAGGGAAATTCTAATTGGTGTCTCAACAACTATACATCCTTTAGCCTGTAGGCAGTAATATCTTGCACATTTCTGACTGGGGTCAGGAGCGTCTGAGATTAGAGGCGAGCTGTTGCGCTTATTTCTAATATGAAGGAGAAAGGGTTGAGGCGGCACGGTGGTGCAATGGTTAGCACTGCTGCCTCACGGCGCTGAGGTCCCAGGTTCAATCCCGGTCCCGGGTCACTGTCTGTGTGGAGTTTGCACATTCTCCCTGTGTCTGCGCGGGTTTCACCCCCACAACCCAAAGATGTGCAGGGTAGGTGGATTGGCCACATTAAATTGCCCCCGATTAGAAGAAAGAAGAATTGGATACTCTAAATGTATTTTTTTTAAACAAAGGAGAAAGGGGCACTGCTCCTGGTCCTGGCTCCTCAGTGAGGTAAGTATTGCAAAACATGAACATTGCATTTGGGGGACAAAGGACCTTAAGAGAGACAGGAACCCTAAAGAAGAAAGAAGTGGAATTTGTAGGCCTTGGCTGAGACCAGAGCACTATCATTCACCCCCTTGTTTACATGTATCTGCCAAGCCGATGGCTAGCAGCATTCTTGGTGTGGCAGTATGAGGGAAATTCAGCCTTGTATCTGTTGACACTGTCCTGGCGATGCTGGAACCTGAGCAGAAGGCACAGGTTTGGATTAATTTTACATAGCTTGAAAAATGGAAGCAATAACCAATGGGAAAGGTCGTTATAAAGATGCTTTGAGCCTCCACCGGCTATTGGTTTGAGCATCCTGATGGGATTCAAGTAGAGTAGCCTTTGTTGTGTTTCCTCAGTAAGGACATTGTGAATTTCATCAATGGAGGAAAGTGTAATGGTTGATTAACCATGGTCAGCGTTTCTGCAGTTGTCCTCTGAGCTGGCGCTGATACTTGGACACTACGCTTCTCCCAGTGGAAGTGATGTCCGACACAGAGAAACGCAGAACGGCTCTGCATGGTAGCACGGTTGTTAGCACTGTTGCTTCACAGTGCCAGGGTCCTGGGTTTGATTCCCAGCTTGGGTCACTGTCTGTGCGGAGTCTGCACGTTCTCCCCGTGTCTGCATGGGTTTCCTCCGGGTGCTCCGGTTTCCTCCCACAAGTCCCGAAAGACATGCTTGTTAGATGAATTGGACATTCTGAATTCCCCCTCTGTGTACCCGAACAGGCGACTAGGGGATTTTCACAATAACTTCATTGCAGTGTAAGCCTACTTGTGACAATAATAAAGATTATTATTCTTACTGTTGTTATCTCAGGTTACAGTTCCCATTTTTTACCATTGTTGTTTGCATCATGTTCTCCGTGGTTCAAAGGAACTTAAAGGAAACAAGTCCACTTGTGGAGATCCCTTCCAAATGGCTGACTTTGTGTGCGGCAGGATACGGGCAACAGAATTTTGAATAAGCTGCAATTTATGGAGCTTTTAGGCCAAGACAGTATTGATGCCAATTGAATCTGAAGGTGGCAAAGGCATAAATGAGGATTTCCAGAAGCAGATGTCGGCAGGAACAGTTTTAGGTGACGTCACATAGATGGGAGCTCTGGCGATGGAAAGATGCAAACTCAGTTCAGGGTCAAACAAGATGTCAAGGACAGTTATAATTCAGCCTGAGACAAGGTCTTGGCAGGAACTGGAGTTCGGTTGGCAGGGTACAGAGATTGTTCTGGGGGCTTAAATACATTGGTTTTGATATTCAAAATGTTAAGCTGGTGGAAAGGACAGCCCATCCAAGACTTGATGTCTGATAATAGGGAGCTTTGGACAGATTGAGAGAAAGGGAGCAGAGAAGCTGAATTAGAAGTTATCAGCATATCTATGCGCGTATGCATAGGTCAGTCAGCTGAGTTGGGTATAATAGTTAGAGTGTGATGCAGTGTGATGTCAACCGCATGGGTTTGATCCGCATAGCATGCCGTGGGAGTTCATGGAGGGCTGCATCCTTTCCTCGTCTCACGTTTTATGTGGGGTGGTGCCCCTCAAGCTAAATAAAAAATTGTCCCTCACTAATGGAGAGAGATGCCTACAGAAGAGGTCCCCAAGTGGAATGCCACGGCACGCTGGAATGCCGTGAAGGCTCCCCAAGTGTGCAGCAAAATAAGATTCAAAATGAGTAAACATTAATGAAAATAAAGTAAATCTAATCTTCGTTTTCAACAAGATGGTCAGCATCTCCAAGTCGCAATTAGGGGCCTCACGGTAGCATGGTGGTTAGCATCAATGCTTCACAGCTCCAGGGTCCCAGGTTCGATTCCCGGCTGGGTCACTGTCTGTGTGGAGTCTGCACGTCCTCCCCGTGTGTGCGTGGGTTTCCTCCGGGTGCTCCGGTTTCCTCCCACAGTCCAAAGATGTGCGGGTTAGGTGGATAGGCCATGCTAAATTGCTCGTAGTGTAAGGTTAATGGGGGGATTGTTGGGTTACAGGTATACGGGTTACGTGGGTTTAAGTAGGGTGATCATTTCTCGGCACAACATCGAGGGCCGAAGGGCCTGTTCTGTGCTGTACTGTTCTATATTAATCTTGGGCCTCCCCATGTATGCACTGGCTGGGAATGGGCTGCACATGAGCAGTTTAAATTTTTCCCATTGGTCATGCGCATGCACATAGGCTTAACCGATATAAAAATATCAGGGGCGGGATTCTCCGCTTTCGGATGTGGCGCGAACCTGCTGGCAGCGGGATCCTCCATCCCAGCAGCTCGCCATTATGGGCACCCCACGCCGTCGGAAAATGCGCAGAGGATCCTGCCGACGGAGAAACCAGCCACAGAACTGCACACATATGGCCCTTTCCCGGCCGGCACATGCAAGGTTCGGATTACTAACGTAAAACATTCCCAACTGTGCATGTGCAGCCCTTTCCTGGCTGAAACATGCACAGGACATCCCGGATTTTTTGGGAATTGGATAGACCGACCACGGAGTTGAAGACAAAGGTCCGTGCGCCTGCGCAGAAAGCAAAAATGCAAAAAGGAGCAAAAGCCTGCGAGAAGCGAGGGAGGCAGGGAGAGGTTGAAAAAAACAGGAGCGAAGACAGGAAGAAATAAAAAAAAACACAAGTTCCCAGTGAGGGAAGAAGACAGAGGTAAGAATCAGGAACCAATAAAGTTCGGAAAAGGAGAGACAGGTTCCAATATTATATTTGGCATGCAAATGGCGATGATGCTTTCATGGTAAACTTCTTTAACTAATGAAAACTGGGGGCAGCATGGTGGCCTCACGGCGCCGAGGTCCCAGGTTCGATCCCAGCTCTGGGTCACTGTCCGTGTGGAGTTTGCACATTCTCCCTGTGTTTGCGTGGGTTTCGCCCCCACAACCCAAAGATGTGCAGGATAGGTGAATTGGCCACGCTAAATTGCCCCTTAATTGGAAAAATGAATTGGGTATTCTAAATTTATAAAAAAAACTAATGAAAACTGTATTATATGTTGGCTTGACATGTTCTTAGGGAGATTTTAGAGATAAAAGACTTTTGCGAGAGGGCAATTCAGTTGAAGAAAACAGGAGGTGTGACTCAAAATCTTTTATCGTGTTAAAGGTGTGCCTTGATGTTAAACAGGTTGGGAATCACTAGCCTACAGTACTTTGTGCACAGTTAATTGCCATTACCTATGAATGCTGGCCCCATCTCTGTAACATGAGAAAAAGGAGAAGGAATAAGCCATTCAGCCCCTCGAGCTTGCTCTGTCATTTAATATGATCATGGTTGACCTAAGTGTGGCCTTAACCCTTAAATCCACTCCATAATCTTTGACACCCTTATAGACCACAATTCCTTCTAACATGGAAAAATTCTTGGTGGACTTTTGAGTTGACAGTGTATGGATTGTGAGAAACAGAATGGTTAGCCTGGAGCCAGGTTCGGGCAGTCTCACTGAGCACATACTGAAGATAGAGCGTCGGATGTTTTTTGCTCCACAAGGCGCAGTTTCACGTAAATCATAGCAGGCGACGTTTGGACCTTTGGGGAAAGCTTTCATTTTTCCCCCGAAAGTGAGTCAAAATATATTTCATTAAATGCGTACCCCACAAACTCAGAATAAAATTTCAGCATTAACCTTTGAGATTACTGATTTACAGAGGTCACTAAAAAACTCACTGACAGCTCATCGAGGAGATGTACAGGGTCTGCATTCCAATCTTGACAAACAGAAAATTTGCCAAACAGGTTGGATGAAGCAACTGCACGCACAGCTCGAATTACCTCTCACCTGGAGGGAGCTGACACAAGGTGAACAAGCCATTTCATTTTTTGTTGAATCTGATATCACAGGATCACTGAATTGTTACGGCAGGAGGCCATCGTGACTGCATTGACTCTCCGAACGAGCATCATGACTTAGTGCCATTCCCCTCTCTTTTCCCCGTACCCCTGCACCTTGTTTCTATGCAACAATCATCTAATGCCCTCTTGAATGCCTCGATATTTTTGTTCTATTTTAAAGAAACGCACAAATTACTGTCAAATGACTTAACTTCTCAAAACCATTATTTCTACGGTGATCTTCAAGCTATTTTGTGATTTTATTGCATGATCTTAAATGAGGTAATAATTTCTGTGAAATGGGGGCATGCTGGTTGGAAATCCTCATTGCGATTCTCTGCTAAATTAATTGCACTATGAGAGTTTACAGATCATGGTGGAGGCTAGTTATGATTGTTTGTAGAAGTGAGCAAACTTCTGGAGTCATTCATTTTGACTGCTTTAGATGATTAATTACTGCTGACGCCTCTCAGGAACACATGTAGCAGAAGTTTAATTTTCTCCATTATTTATTGGCTAGCAGAAAAATACACGTTTGACTTTGAGCTGTGAAAAATCAGAATATGCCAATGACGGCTGTTTTCTTTTTAAAGCGTTTGACGGTTGGTTAACTGCCCCCAACCACTTCAGCCCTTCACTACCAGCTTCCAAGACCTCCTTTCTCGACTGCCATTCGCAGCAGACGATTGAATCTGTCTCTGTCAACGACGCTGCGCCATCTATCTCCTCGGAACAACACCAACACAGACCGCACAGAGCAGACTTCATGTTGCTCAAGTTCTTCACGCAGCGATTACTGCTGGCTTCCATAGATTCCATTTTGGAAAACAAATGTTAAAAAAAATTAACAGCTCACTTAACCCCTGTTAACATCTATCTTTGCCTTCTCCCATAAAATATTCTTGGTTTTGCTCAAAATACAGTGTGGGACACTAAAACCTTCAACTTGGCTGACTGACTGGGGTATCAAATCGACGCGCAGTACCTCATTAAATGTTCTCCTGCCAGCTTTTATTCTGAGTTTTACTTGTGTTTCGACATTTTCAAGATTAGTTTTTTTTTTAATGCTGTGTGAATGACTTTTCAATGCATTATTCACCAGCCCAGTCCCATGTCCTGATTCTCTTGCCACTTCTCAGTTTGTTCCTAGTCCTAGTTCTTTCGTGTTTACAACATGGATTCCCAATAGTACGTGGCTGTTCCGATTGCAATATGCTGCTTAGAATAATGGATCAAATAACAACGTTCTCTTCCACTTGGCATCTATTTGGTCAATATTTCATCACAAGTACAACAAATAGAAGAAAATATGTTAATCTCCTTGTGGAACGACAGAAGTTTATGCAGCCTAATTTCTGCCATATTTAGTTGAGCAGAAACGGGAGTACTTTACTCCGGCGCCAGATGCAAGACCCGATTCTCGGGTCCTGGGGGGGCCAGCACGGCACTAGAGTGGCCCACGCCACTCCAGCTGCCGGTCCCGGCGTCGACCCGGCGCATGCGCAGTTGGGCCGGCGCCAATTAGCGCATGCGCACTGGCTGTCATCCCCGTGCCTGCCCCCACGCCAAATGGCGCATGGATCCAGGAGCCGGCGCGGAAGAAAAGAGGTCTGCAGCCCGAGAGGCCGGCCACTATGGAGGGCCTCCCCGGGGTTGGACCCCTCCTCCCCCACCCCCACAGACTGCCCCGGACCCTTCAACCCCGAGGTCCCGCCGTCCCAGAGCATTTTAGAACGCCGCCAGCGGGACTCAGATTTTTTTGGACGGCCGCTAGGCAAATTCGGGCCGGAGAATCGGAGCGCCGCCAGAGGATCGCTGCTACGGCTGTTTTCAGCGATTCTCCGTGAAACCCGGAACTATTCCGGCGTGCCCGTTTTCACAGGGGTGGGAGAATTGAGTCCCGGCGTCAGGGCGGCGTGACGCGATTCGCGCGGCACCGCGGCGCTTCTCCCACCCGGCGGGGGTCGGAGAATCCCGCCCAGTGTCAGTGACTAACCTTCTCGAAACTTGGGTGGGGTTCTCCGTACCCCAATGCCGATTTTGTAATTGGCGATCAGGCGGAGAATCCCTTTTGACGCGGAAATTGGGGGCGGTGCCAATTTGACGCAAGTTTTGCATGCTCCGCCCCCTCCGAAATGCCATCATCATGCGCGCATGCCGCATGCCATTCGGACGGCCTTAGCACGTCACCTGAAGCCCCTCCCCCGATGCTCCGTCCCCGATGGGCCGAGTGCCCGACCGTACGGGGCACGTGTGGTCTCTGCGGTCAGGAACCCACTGTGGCGGCTGGGTCTGTGTCCGGGACCACCACAATTGAACGGGAGCCGTGCTGCAGGCCGGGGGGCGTCCGCGAGGGCTGGGGGGGGACTGGTGGGGGGTGGTCAAGGGGGCACTATCTGGTAGGTCCAGACCACGGACACGGCCATTCTCCAGCCGTTTATATCATGGGAGGGGATTCTTTACAGGGCACCCAATATGTTTAAATGACCGTCCTGCATATGTGTGTCTAGAAGGGAATGATTGTACATATGTGTGGATCTGTGAGTGGACAATTCACCTATCAGAGCACCTCAATAAAGGTCTATTTTATTCTTGCTTGTACCAGACTTGTTCAATAAATTGGGCAGAAGATTCAAACCAGTCCCTCGGATCAAATGCCTCAGTATGGCACCCAGCCATTATTCTACTGATGAAGTTATCATGCAAAGTCTTTTTTCGATTGTGCTTTTGTGAAAAAGTGGGATTCATCATGGAAGACCTGTTTCACAGTGAATGCTTGGCAGTGCCTTTATCAAGTGAACCATCAGGACTCTCTGGTCTGTGTGGTAACCTAGGGCTGGATTCTCCGACCCCCCGCCGGGTCGGAGAATCGCCGGGGGCTGGCGTGAATCCTGCCCCCGCCGTCTCCCGAAGTCTCCGGAACCAGAGATTCGGCGGGGGGGGGGGAATCGTGCCGTGCCGGTCGGCGGGCCCCCCCGGGCGATTCTCCGGCCCGTGATGGGCCAGAGTCCCGCTGCTGTAATGCCGGTCCCGCCTGTGGGAATCAAACCACCTCCGTAACTGGCGGGAGTGACGGCACGGGCAGGCTCCGGGGTCTGGGGGGGGGGAGGGGGGCGCAGGGCGATCTGGCCCCAGGGGGTGGCCCCACGGTGGCCTGGCCCACAATCGGGACCCACCGATCCGCGGGCGGGCCTGTGCCGTAGGGGCACTCTTTTCCTTCCACGTCGACCATAGACGACGCAATGGCCGACACGGAAGTGACCCCCTCCCCTGCGCATGCATGGGGATGACTTTAGCAGCCGTTGACGCTCCGGCGCATGCGCGGAATTCCGCCGGCCGGCGAAGTCCCTTCGGCCCTGGCTGGCGTGGCACCAAAGGCCTTCCACGCCAGCCGGCGGGACAGGAACCACTCCGGCGTGGTCCTAGCCCCTCAAGGTGAGGGCTTAGCCCCTAAAGGTGCGACGCCGGAGTGGTTCACGCCACTGCATCCCGCCGGGACCCCCCGCCTGCGGAGAAATCTGCACCTTTGGGGCGACCCGACGTCGGAGTGGTTCATGCCACTCCATCCCGCCGGGACCCCCCGCCCCGCCGGGTAGGGCAGAATCCAGCCCCTGATACCAAGCTAAAATTGTGGGAGGGATGTTATATCTACGATTGCATTATAATTTGATAGAGGTGACAGGTTTGGAGAAAGTAGACAAAGAAAAGCTGTTGGTACAATGACTAGGAACACAGATTTAAGGTTTTGGGCAAGAGATGGTGATATGAGGGAGAATATTTTCATTCAGAAAGTGGTAATGACCTGGAACTTGCCGTATATGAGGGTGGTAGAAGCCGAGATGGATCAATGATTTCAAAAGGAAATTGAAGGTGCACTTGAGGGAGATGAACTTGTGGAACTGCAGGTCAAGGAATTGCCTGGATTGCTTATCCAAGAGCTGTGTTGAACTCGATGGGCTGAATGGCTTCCTCTGTGCTGTAACACCTTCGATGGGGTGGATTTACACTACTGAGGTGGCTGTCTCGAGTTGGAAAACGTCCTGACTCAGCAAACTCACCTCAGTTTCCTTTTCCATCCAATTTCCACCCTGGGGAGGCAAGGTCAGTTTCGACCCCGGAAGCAGATCCAAGGCAGCCACAGGATCAGATGAGTACTGAAGCGGGCTGGTTAGAAGTCCTGCCTAAATTGTCTGGGACTTCATCCCAGTTGTTTTTCGAGCTTTTAGGTCCTTTACCCATCACCCCTCGCACTACCTCACTCCTAAGCCGTTCCCATGCCACCTTCATGCCCCTCATTAACTCTTCAATTGGCCTCAGTGTACCTGGCCTGGGAAGGAGAAAAATCATTTCCAGCGCTTGTCCTATTTGTCACAGCCATGTGTTGCCTATGTTGAATATGAACATACAGCGGATAAGAGGGGGCAGGATCAGGCTCAACTACCTTTCCTCCAATCGTCAAAAGTCTCCCATTGCTCAGACCTAGATTTTTGCATGTCTTCAGAAAGTCTTGATGTGGGTGGATGTCGGGAAATGAGTGATCTGTCAGTTCACTAACTATTCCGTCACTTCCAGGATGTCCGCTGGATATGACGGTCGACACTGAGTGCAGATGGGCTTATGTGAACAGTAGCATAATTGTAGAACTACATTGCAATGTATCAAGTCTCATTCCCCTATCGCCCCAGTGCTCACAAATCTATATTGTCTCCTGGTCCAGCAACACTTAGCATTCTCATCCTTTCATATTGCTCCAGGCCTCACCGCCCCCCCCCCCCCCCCCCCCCTTCCTTCGTGACCGTCTGAAATCTCTGAGCTCCTCCATTTCTGTTCTCTTGGGCATCTCCGATTTGCATTGCTTCAACATTGGTAGCCGTGCATTCTGCTGGCTGAGTGCTAAGCTCTAGAATTCGCCCCCTTGACCTCTCTGTCTCTCTACCTCTCTCTGCTCCTTTAAACTTCTCTTTAAAACCACTTTGAGCCACCTATTTTTTTCCCCCATGTGGCTCGATGATTGATAACTCGCCTATGAAATGCCTTGGGACCTTTTACTACGCAAATGCAAGTTTTTATTCTCTTTCTTGTCATTAGCATCCAGCATTGCTCAGACAGTAGGGAGGAGATTCGAGATTTAATGGGCCACCTTGTCTGGTGTGATAAATTGCTCTGTAACACATGCAAAATCTTCATACCAATCCTGGAGACTGTTGCCACAGCAATTTCCCTCACCCTACTTAAAGTGGGCAACATGGCGTCTGTTTGTTAGTTATCCCTTGATTTGAGGACGATGTCTATTCAGGATCATGCATTTCTGCCAATGGGTCATCATGTGAGAGAACAGGCCGGTCCTCGACCTGCAGATCTTTGGTCCCCTAGGGCTGAGCATCCAACGAGGAAGTGGGCTCCGCGGTTCCTATTTGCTTCCTACTCTGTCCTTCACTGCTCCGCTTCATCATTAAGGCATTGTAACTCAAAGAATGATGTAACTCGATTGACAGGTTGTTGTATTTTTGAATGATTGGTAGCAAGCTTCTCCCAGTCATTAATGTCAGTGCTGCCCCACTTCAAGGGGAGCTTCAGGGTGTCTTTGAAGCATTTTCTTTGTCCCTCCCCAGAACATTGGCCATTTGAAAATTGAGAAAATGGGACCTGGTGGGGGGACGTATTGCGGTCATCTGGATACCATCCAGTCCGCCGTAGTTGATTTTACAGGAGTTTTGCCTCAATGCTTCTGGAGCTGGCTTCAAGAAGGGCACTCGCATTTTTTTCAATGGTCCTCCTACTGAATCCAAAGGATGCATCAGAGGCATTGCTGATGGAATCTCGCTCGCGCTCTTGGGTGGCGCTGACACTCGTTTCAAGTCTCACTGTCCTACCAGAGTGTCATCATCCTTTGAGATCCCACCACAAAATTGAAAGAGACGGTCACGGAACGGAAAACGAGCCTTGTGAAGCTTTCATCCCCATCTCCCACTGGTGTGGAGAGTCAGGCCTCAATGAAAGGACTGAGGTCACCATTGTGGAAACATGCCTCAGCATTAATCAAGGCCTACAAGAATGAAATGGGGGTGGGGAGTAAAATTATTCAACAGTCTGATCAGGATTCAGCAGTCAGATGGTTAAAATCCAAACTGAGCTAATCAAGAAGATTATTGGTCCTTTAAAAAAACAATACATTTTATATAGAGTACTTTACCACACTCCAAACCATGCAACTGTGCTTCAGTAAAGTGCTGCTGCCATTTACACAGATTTCAATGTCAAAAAAAGCCCCAAAAGCTTGTGTGAAGGCAATATGCCAGTCTGGTTCGGAGACTTTTACACAATACATTTTTAATAGCTTTAGAGTGGGAGTGTGTCAGCCAACACAATCGGCTCAAAACTCAAGATATACAACAACGAACAAGAAACAGAAGGCAAATGGCGGGCCACCTTTCAAAAGGTTGCAAACTACATTGTGTTTTTGTAGTGTTATTATCCTCTGACATTGCAGCAAGGCTCCAACCACATGTTAAATTTCACAAATATTTATTGAAACCGAGAGAGATTAGCCTCACTGTTTTCGAAGAGGCTGAAAACTGCTGCCAAAAGCATCACTGACCCATATCAAATGCTCTGAACCAGGGACCCTGACAAACATATAGCAATCTATTGGCCCTGCCTTAAGAATAATGACCCCTATGATGTCAGGTTGACACCAGCAAGGATTGATTGCAGGTAGCAGGTGGGAGACTTTCACTTGACTGCCTTTGCGTCGGAGTGAACACTTTTACTTCTGAGGCCTGGCAGCCTCAGAAGTAAAAGAAAATCGCAAGTACTCCTGTTACTTGTAATCTGCAAAGTGTGGGGAGGGAGTAATGAATTTTTATTTGCAATGACAGATCATTGTAGCGAAAACAAAACAGCTGAAAAGACTGAGCAATTTTCTGAAGATAGAACTGGAACAAAATCCACGTTTGGCTGACGGACTTGCTGTAACTTGTCCAATTTGTTCCATAAATACTGAATGCAGTCATGGCTTCATGTGAGGATAGCAGTAAGGGTAATTAGAACAAGAGTTCTTTCTTTGTGGGCAAAGGAGAGTTTCCAGCTGCTTGTCCATCTCCTTGGATGATAATTATTCATCGCTTGAGTTGAATGTTCCTCGATGTGAAAAATTCCACATATACGTCTGGGCCAGAATTATGAGCAGGAATATGCTCACTGCAATGCCACATTGGGTCAATGAAGATAATCATATGGCAGCTTACCAGCAACAGTGCAAAATGAATGACAGTCACGTTGATGTTCCTACTGGTTTTAGTGAGTGCAATTCCAGACGTCCTACTTCCTCACTCGGCCCCACCTAGTATTACGCATGAAACCTTTCACCCGTTTGACAGACAACCCCTGAGGTGCTACTGCCTGCGTGCATTATTAATATATTTTGCTAATTGGGTGGAGCTTGTCATTTCTTTCCGTATTAACTGATCCTCCCTGGCTGACACCTACATTTTTAGAAGTCTTTGCATCACCCGCTGAATATGTTTGAGCGGCATCGCTCTATGATGTTTATATGTTGGGTTGATGCTCACTCTCACCACCTGGGCAGTAACGTGGCGGAGCCTTTGGAATGCCTGCTGTCGAACCTGCCCGATTACCACCCAGGTACCGAAGATAAAAAAGGGATCCCATTATTCTCCCATTCTCTTTCAGCTACTCCCTTCATGACATCATTCAAGGCTCACACACTGAGTCGGTAAAACCTTTATCTCTCTGCCAATTCAGCTCTCGTCCTCAATCGCCTGCTGGAGGTTGAGTAAAACAGAAAGAATTACCATTCTCTGCAATTTTTGGCTGTTGCTTTTTCTGAGAAGGTGACTTGACCACTTCCCCTCCTCTGTCTTCCTATCTTCTCAAACCAAAAGACATTTTGCACATGGATTACGGTAGAATGATGGGGTGTAGATTAATTTGTTCTTAATCTAGGACAAAAGATCGGCACAACATTGTGGGCCGAAGGGCCTGTTCTGTGCTGTATTTTCTTTGTTCTATGTAAAACATACACCTGCACAAGAACTACTGTGGGTGGCACAGTAACACGATGGTTAGCACTATTGCTTCACAGCTCCAGGGTCCCAGGTTCGATTCCCGGCTTGGGTCACTGTTTGTGTGGAGTCTGCACATTCTCCCGGTTTCCTCCGGGTGCTCCGGTTTCCTCCCACTCGTCCTGAAAGATGTGCCATTAGGCAATTTGGACATTCTGAATTCTCCCTCTGTGTACCCTAAGAGGCGCCGGAATGTGGCAACTGGGGGATTTTCACAATGACTTCATTGCAATGTTAATGTAAGTCTGCTGGTGACAATAATAAAGATTATTATTGTTCCTAAACAAGTCGATATAAAAAACAGGTAATGCACAGGGATGGAGTCATATGAACAAGACATTAAACTGAGCAAGTGCTCTGAGTCAGAAAACTTATGGGGCCAAGTCCCACTCCAGGTCCAGCACTGAATCAAGGCTGATACTCCAGTGCCGTATTGAGGTAGTATTGCACTGTCGGAGTGGTCATCTTCCAGACATTAATCTAAGACCCCCATCAGCCTTCGAGCTCTGATGAACATAAAAAGTCCCATATCCTGGCCAATATTAATCCCACAATCAACTTCACAAAATACAGATTGCCTGGCCACTGTCACATTGCTGTTTATGGGAGCTTGCTGTGCACAAATTGGCTGACACACTCCCTGCATTACAGCAGTCACTGCTCTTCATTTTCTGTAAAGAGCTTTGAGATGTCCTGTGGTCATGAAAGGTGCTATATAAATGTATATCTGCAAATTGTCCTTTTCTTGTAAAGAAACAAAAACAAATATCGACGTCTACTTTGAGGCAGTGATTGAAATAATTGTCTGTAAATCTCTAAATCTGTTACTCATAAACAGCCAGTTCGCTGCAGGATTTCCCACCACCACGAGCTTCTAAAAGCAGGGACTTAAAGTACGCTTGAATTAGCTGTTTTTGTAAATGAAAGATTGCAATAAAATAGAAATGAAAGGGCTGATATGTGTTATCAGCAGGGAGCAGCTGGACATGTTGAGAAATCGAGGGCCTGCTGTCCACTGTTTCTGAGCCATTATAATGGGCAGAATGCTCACAGATTCCTGAAATGCAGACTTGGTTTGGTTGAAGTCCCCCTCTGATATCTCAAGACAACGTAGCTTCTCATTTATTTTCCAGAATGAGTGGCTGATTTAAGGTTTCTTGCGCAGCAGTGCATGTGGGGTAACGTAAAGGCACCAGCTTGTGCACAGGCTGCGAGGAAGCTACGCGGCTGTATAACTTAGCAGGAACATTGACCCTGAGCATGAAATCCAAATTGGATTTGATTTTGACAACTGGGCCGACATTTCACTGACTGCACTCTGCTCCAGAGCACATGCCAACCATCAAGTGTTTTAAGGTGATTTTTAACCCATGTGTCAGCTTGTTAGCTTCTCTCAAGAGTGAGGGCTGCAGAGTCGTGGGTATCATCTTTCAGAGGAGACATCAAACTCTGTCCTCATAGCTGAATTTAAACGATCCTCTGGCACTATTTCCTAAAAAAGAGCAGGGGAATTATCCCTGGTGGCCTGACCAACTCTGAACCAACATCACAGAATGCAGATTGGCCCGTTCTGGGTTTCCAATCCTGATCAGACAATAAAATAACCATTTACCTTCCTCCCATTCTTCAGGGCAGTCGCCCAATTGAGGATCTTGCAGAACTCAGACAGTGCAGGAAACCTCAGAGGGAACAGCAGAGAGAATCCATTCAGAAGCCACACTCCCTTTTTTTTTACAGCACTTGCTGCTATATCCTGGCAAGTAAAGAGTTGAAATATCCCAAAGCTTTTTGGAAAAGCTGCAGAGAGAAGGTAAGGGGGTCACGTGGGTGAGGTAAGGGGTAAAAGGGGGTAGGGTGGGTGAGGGTTGGGTGGGTATTGTAAGTGGGTAAGGTGGGTAAGGGGGTAGGACTGGTGAGGTAAGTGGGTAACAGTGGCACCTTGGTAAGGGGGAGTCAGGGGGTCGGGGGGGGGAGTTGGAGGCTCTTGGTGAGTCGGATGATGGGGATAGCCAATTCGGGACAGGAGTGTCGAGTGGTGGCTAGTCAAGTCAGGGTAGTCATTGGCCGGCAAGGGGAGTCAGTGGGGAGGGTTGGGAATGTCGGGGGGGTGGGGTGTCAGGCCGGAGGGGAAGTGGGGACCCTGATGATTAAGGGGGGCGGGGGTCAAGAGGCTGAAGGCGTGAGTTGGGGGTGGTCAGTGTGAGAGACTGGGTGGGGTTGAGTTCTGTCATTACCCAGGTATTCAACGAGGTTTTGATTGGTCTAACCAGTTCTGAGTGACCATCCCGGTAAGTACACTGGAACAGACGGAGTTTCTGACTCTAACTCAGAATCAGAGGCTTTCCTGGAGGATCCTGGAGAGTTGGGGAATTGTTCATCAGACGTTCAAATTTCCCAGGTCGTTCCCACAGAATCATTGCTTGAGACTTCTGTGGAGTGCCGTAGGGGATACGTCCAGTCTGCAACTATCCAGAGACTGGAAAATCTGGGTCATTATCTGGTCCTTCTCACATTTCTGTTTGAAGGACCTTGCTGTGTGTAAATTAGGAGCCTTATTTCCGACAGTATAAAAGGGACAACAATGGAAAATTACTTAATCTCCAACCAATGAAGGCTCGTTACTGGTGGCGGCTCCTCAGATTGCTGAAGGGGAAACCATCCTAAAAATGCCGGCCCACGGATGTATTGCTGGGTGGTATTTTTATGGCTGTGCATTTTAATAGGGTTGAATCCCATTCGTTTCAATGGATTGTAACTCAGAGTTACAGCTGGTAGATGATCTGCTCTGCCAACCTTACCACCCCTGCTTCAACACTGAAGATTACCCACAGGGTCTTCTTCCAACAATTTGTCCGGCTGACAAAATCAAAGGATAAATGCATGAACATAAAGGTGAATAGGTGCCTTCAATTATTGCTGCAGTCTTTAGGAGCCCACCATTCCGCTTAAGTGGGGGTCAGTGAAGAATAGTCATTCACCTGTGATTTCCTGTGAATTGGCCAAGTAGTGGCCAGAGGTTGGGTTTGCTGACCAACGTGGGCAAGTCCTCAAAGCTGGAGGGGCAACAGGAGGCCCTCTAGCACCATGAAGCAGCAGCAGCAGAAGGTTGTTGCGGCAGCTCAGTGAGGGAGAGGACGCCCGTAAACAGAAGGACCCTCTCCCAAAACCTTTTCAAGTTTAAAGTTAAAAAAAAATAAGTTCAGGCCACGACTGTGGAGGGGGAAAATCCACCATAGTGTGTCCTGTGGCTGCAGCAGAACTCAAACAAACATGGAGGGTCTCTAAAGCCTGCCTGGAACACTGGGCCACGGTCTTGTTACTGCGAGGTGACTACCAGCCCGCTGCATTATCCCTTGCTGCCTGAGGGGACCTAGAAACCGACAGGAAAGTACCAGTCAGCCTCCAACTATTGGTCTTAAGTGGCCATTTAATTAAGTTAATTGACAGACCGCCACATACAGATGCGTAGCCCTGCCATACCCACCTCTTTATCCCACCTCCGAAAAAATGACTTGGGGGTTGGATGGAGCTGGGAACCCAACGTTCCAGCCAGCAGCACTATTTTTAGCACCCACCCATCTCCATGCCCACCTGAAAATACAGCCCGTAGCGTTCCCCACATCATGGAATTCAATCATCTTTTGTTTTTGCTCTGCTCCCTCACTCGGAAGTCCCATTCCAAATGCAGATCACTCTTCTTTCTGCTATTGGTTTCAAGTTTGTCTTTCCCAGTTTGAACCGGTGTCCCTTTGTGCTACTTTGACAGTAATCTGTCCCGAAATCAATAGCTTGTCGTCACATCCCACTACTGCTCCCTCAGGGGAGAAGCAGCCATTCTATGTCCCTTACCTCTTTTATAGAGCAGACACAAAGTAGAGCTTGAAACATTTTATAGCATCAATTGTATGCAGAAGAAAAGGCACTCCCATAAGGCAAAAGACCTTTCTGAAGTCATCAGGTACTCATATTTGGATTTTTACCTTCCCAAAGGACAACCATCTTCCATTAAGAGTGAGTATAATTTCTCGGCAAAAAAAAAAATTGCTTTTAGCCAAAATTGATGCAGTCAAGAATTGTTCCATCCATTCTTGATAATTGGCTCAAACTAATACACGCTGGATTGAGGCAAATTGCTTTCCAGTCAAATCCTATTAAAGTGGTTATCAAACCTGTAATCCAAGTTTTCATACAACCAAAAGAACTCTGCTGAAAATCTTCTCATGGAGGTTTTTATTTGTCACTCATCTGTTAGGAACTAGAGATGGTTCAAGTGAGTTTGTGTAGTTGTGTGTGTCAGGAATGAACGTCAAGTTTAATTTATATTTCTGTATTTGGCTGTTAAGAAAGGACCTGGGAGGAGTTGCTGAAAGATCCATAGAAGCTGCATTGGGGTAGGAGCTGTCACTTGGTTCCAGAACATGGGGTGGCTGACCTATTGATTAAGGTAGACTGTGTACTTACTGTGAGCATTAGATTTTACAACTGGTGTTAACCTTACAAATCTTGACAAATATGTAAATGTATAGTTTTTTTAAATTTAGTGTACCCAATTCAGTTTTTCCAATTAAGGGGCAATTTAGCGTGGCCAATCCACCTATCCTGCACATCTTTGGGTTGTGGGGGGCGAAACCCACGCAAACACGGGGAGAATGTGCAAACTCCACACGGACAGTGACCCAGAGCCGGGATCGAACCTGGGACCTGCTAACCACTGTGCCACCGTGCTGCCTATGTATAGTTGTGGGCGAAGGAGTAGTATAATATAGTTTATCTTTACTTATTCATTCTCTTGTTAAAAGTTTATAAGCGGACACACTGTGTGGGATTTTCTGCACCTCCCACAGTGTGTTTTGTGGTGGCTGAGTTAGCCAGCCGTTGGCCAGCAGTGGGAGCTTCCGGTCCTGCCTCTGACAGCCTCTGCCGCCGTGGAACCCGCGGGAGTAAGGAGTCACTATTGATGGGCCATGTTGAATTTGTTCAGTAGCCACTCCACACATTGCTGAACAAAAGAATAAACGTTAGCATCTATCAAGCCGGGTTCCACCCTGGGATTTGACCTGTCCAGCAGCAACATCAGCTGGGATCACAAAACATCTAACCTCTATATTTGAATATAAGTAGGACTGTCACTTTACTTTCGATCCGAGCTTTTGTAAGAGGTCAATAGTAGTAGCTTGAGGTGCGATCTACCCGAATGGAAACAGAGTTCCATAATGACCGCGTTTAGGTGGGTGCTTCCTGGTGCTCGGAACACCGAGAAACCCCACATTGTCAAACGGCTCACTGATCCCAGTTGGGTAGATTCAGCCTCAGTGGGGAACTCCCTGACGAGGCCATATTTAGTCCCGTTTTCTGCACTGAGGAACTCCGCTTGCCGGAATCACTTGGTGCAGAAGGAGATCGGGACGCCATTTTGAAATGGCACCCCGATCTCTTGACCCACTGACGTGACCCCCGAGCCACCTCAAAGCCCCAATTCACCGATAAGGGGTCCTCAGGCAACCCCCCTCTTACCCCTCTACACCCGCAGAGGACACCCCGGGCCTGATCCCCGTTGCGGGGAAAATGCCTGCATGGTACCTTGGCACTGCCAGTCTGGTCTCTTGGCAGTGCCCCGCCATCTGGAAGTGCCACCTGGGCACCTTGGCAGTGTCAGGCTGGCACCCAGGTGGCACTGTCAAGGTGCCCAGCTGGCAGTGCCACCTTGCCCAGAGGAAAAGCACCTGGGTGCTTCCAATCCCCTGGGAGACCCCCACGAGTGGCGTTCCCGTCTGGTTCCCGTTTGTGGGGACCAGCACTGAACAGCGCTAACTGGAGGTATCCAAGACGAAGGGGTCATATCCCAATGCCTTGGTTAGAACATGGGAGCGCATATTATAGTGAGACTAGCTGTCTCACTCTAATATGCAGATCTGCTAAAAAGTGATCCGTCCACAATGGGTGGGATTCACATTGCGACGTCTCGTGATAGATCTCGACGCGGCGAGCAGGGTAAACCCCAGAAGAGGGACCTCCTGCCATCTACCAGCGGCGCTGTGTCACGCTGCCTTGCGGGCATAACGTGGCCGGTAAACCGCGCCCCTGATGTATGTGTAAAGTAAAGATTGGACCAGGTTTCATAAGCAAAGGCCTGAAGGTTGCCTTATATTACTGACCTGCAATTTATCCACAGCACAAATGTGTTTCTCAGCAAAAGAACACCCTGGCATGAATTTACTGAACAGGGTGAGGGGGAGGCAGGAAATTTTGGATAGGTTAACGTTCCTCTTACTGGACTGTCTGTAAAGTGAGACCTAAACAGGCCGTTGCCAGCTTTGGTCAAGAAAAGGATTAAAATCAATACCTTCACAAAAAAACTTCCTGTCATCCAGGATACCCTGACAATTACTGAGAAGCGTTTTCATCGTCTATCAAAGCAAACAGGCCATTTTGTTCTCCAGAGGTTGTTTTTCAGTAAAGTGTTTCCTACATTTTAAAAGGGGTTGAAAGAATAGACTGATGGTCTTCCTCTCTACTCATGTGACTTGTAACATCAGCCGTTGTGAAACACTGAGTTTATCTACAGCGATCAGACATTTGGGGGGGGAAATAGCGTCAGTAAGACTACTCGGGGCCTCTTAATGTATTTTAGGCTGAACTTTCTCCATTATCAGAAGAGTACACGTTGAACAGGCTCTCAACACCTCTTTCTGAAACCCAAAAACCCATTATCACTTCTTGTCCCAACAAGAAACCTAATTAAAACTCACATTAGTTTAATTAGTAGAAGCATCTTTAAAAGAACATTCAAAGGCAACACCCATATCACGGGAACATTACTATGGCATTAAAGTGAATTCAAGTGCATGGCGAGATGAGAGAAACCAGAATTTTTCTCCTTAGAGCAAAGGAGGTTTAATGGAGGTGCTGGGTGGTCATGGATCAGTGTTCACGTCGCTGCACCCAGTAGTGCCCAATGGAACCAGGGGAAGCAAGTGATCATACAAGCAAACCAAATTCAGCAAGCTCAGCCTTCAAGAATCCCGATATCACCACACGTTTTTTTCACAGGCGGGAGAATGGCGTCCCGGCGTCGGGGCGCAATTCACGCGGCCCCCGCCGATTCTCCGGCCCGGCTGGAGGGGTCGGAACATCGCGCCCCTGTCTGTCAGCCGGAGAGCGACACGCCGGTTATCAAGTCTCAGTCTCACACTTTGAGAAAATATAGTAAGATTCCACCCTTTGTTTACTCTGCTCCACTTTTCTCGCGGATACCATTGCAATAAGCCTAGGAACAGGAGTAGGCCATTTAACCCCTTGCGCTTGTTCAATGACGTCCTGGCTGATCTGTGACTTAACTCCACCCACCCACCTTTGCCCCAGGTTTCTCCCACCTTCGGTTCACAAAAATCGCTCAGTCTCAGATTTAAAACAAAAGATTAATCCAGAATCAATTGACGCTTGTGAAAGAGAGCTTTAAACTTCTGTCACCCTGCGAATCCTTGAAAAAGTGCAGCGTCCCCACCGACACCTGTGAATCCCTGAACAAAGCCCCCCCCCAACCCCCACCTCCCACACCCCGCCACCCCACCCCCGACAGTGGAGTAAAGGCATCTGGGAAGAAACTGAACACTTCAAGTTTCACTGCTGAGATCAAGCTGGAACCAAGCGTCGACAGCGAAAGGAGCAACCCAGGCACCCCACCCGGGCACCCCCCCCCCCCCCCCCCACCCCCACCCCCACACCCCCACCCCCACACCCCCCACACCCCCACTCCTCCAACCACCGTCTCCCCTACCTGTGACAGAGACTGCATTGGATTCTTCCGTCACCTGATTAAACTCATTTTTAGCGTGGAAGCAGGCCATCCTCGACTCCGAGGAACTGCCTAAGAAGAAGAAGCAGCATGTAGAAGACCTTAATTTCACTTCTGAAAGATCTGGCTCTAATGTTTAAACTATGGAGCTCAGCTCCAGACTCCCCAACCAGCAGAAATAGTTTTGGTCCATTGCGCTCTATCTGTTCCCCTTAATATCTTGAATACTTGACTCAAATCATCCCTTAATCTTCTGAAGTTAATTAAGCACAATCCTAGTTTGCGTAATTTCTCCTTGTAATTTAACCCTTGGGTGTCCAGGTATTGTCATAATATACACATCAGTATATAATGGTGCAGACACACACTGATTGACACACTGCAAGACCAATCAACACACACAACACAGCAGCCAATCACCAGTTAGAGCACACTCACTATAAAGCCAGAGGGCAGCAGTTTTCCCGCTCATTCGGGATGCAGCCTCTGAGAAGGACAGAGCTCACAGCTTGTAGCACAGACCTTTACCATGTGCTGATAGTATAGACTGGTTAGGATAGGCATAGGTCTTCAGTTTAATCTAACATAATGTCGACCCACAGTGAAAGTATATTCATCAGTTCCCAGCTTAATAAAATAGTGTTGTACTATTTCAAGTGCTGGTAGCCTGTATGTGTTACTGCGACGGTAAACGCAGTCTCCACAGGTCCAGAGTACCCAACACATCAGGTATTATTTCTAAAAGTCTACACTGCACTCCCTTCAACGTAACCTTTCTAAAGTGGAACGGCTCACAGTACTCGAGGTGCAGTCTTTCCAAGGCTTCATATAGCTGCAGCATGACTTCTCCGCATCTGTAATGCTGTGATCGATATATACAGGCCCGCATGCCATTATCCTTTTTGATTATTTTCAGTACCTGTTCATGACATTTTAACGATCTATATGCCTGGATCCCTACAGAGCAGAATGAGGCCGTTCGGCCCATCGAGACTGTACCACCCCTCTGAAAAAGCACCCTACCCTACGCTGCCCTATCTTCGTAACCCTGCCGAACCTGCACATTTTTTTGGACACTAAGGGGAAATTGATCATGGCCGATCTACCTAAACTGCACATCTTTGGACTGCGGGAGGAAACCGGAGCACCCGGAGGAAACCCACACAGGCATGGGGAGAAAGTGCAAACTCCGCACAGTCACCCGAGGCAGGAATTCAACCCGGGACCCTAGCGCTGTGAGGCAGCAGTGCTAACCACTGTGCCACCCTGCCACCCATCCATTGTTTCTTGCTTTTCACTATTTAGAAAATAATCTGTTCTATTCTTTTAGGTCCAAAGTGGATGACCTCACAATTGCCTACATTAAAATCCATTTGTTACAGTTTTCTCCACTCATGTAATCTATTAATATGTCTTTGTAATGCTGTGCTTCCAGTTACAATGCTTACAATGCCACCTAGAAAAAGTAACTTCACTTTTGCAGGTGCGAGTCCTCATCATAATCCTCATGTTGACATGTCACATGGCCAAAACACACAAGACTATCATGCAATGGGGTCCTGAGTTAGTCCGAATTAAATTTCTGCCACAATAACCGAAGGTTAAACTCAGCGCACCCTGCATTTGTTGCCAGAGAAGATTCCCACCAATCAAGATTGAAGCAGGATGGAGACATAGCGGTGTGAGCACGGGGACAGCACGGTGGCATGGCAGTCAGCACTGCTGCCTTACAGCGCCAGGAACCCAGGTTCAATTCCAACCTTGGGTGGCTGTATGCGTGGAGATTGCACTTTCTCCCCGTGTATGCGTGGGTTTCCTTCAGGTACTCCAGCCACCCAGGGTCCAAAGATGTGCTGGTTAGGTGGATTGGACATGCTAAAATTGTCCTTTCGTCTCTCGGGTTACGAGGATAGAGTAAGGGAGTGAGCCTAGGTAGGGTGCTCCTTCAGCGTGCAGACTGGATGGGCCGAATGGCACTGTAGGGATTCAAAGCAATGGGGGTTACAATGCAGAAGCAGACTCCAAAATAAAGGGAAATTCCTTCACCCCTCTGATTCCAACTTGGTAGGTAGTGCTGTTGCCTACCCAGGCTCTTGTGATTAATCGTTGAAGATAAAAAATAAACTTTGTGGTGGTGGCCGTGGTCCCATTAAGACTGATTGCGGTGGAGATTGTAAGGAACAGTATTGTGCAGGTAAACATGAACAAACACGCCGAGGTACTTCTCAGCTGCCTGAATTGTCGCGATGCATCAAGAGTGGTGTTGTCAGGGTTTTCCAGACCTCCCGATGTACCCGTGGTGGAAGTCCGCTGGACAACCTTGGAAGAAGAGCCATTTCTACCAGAATTATGGCGGATGCCCGATGAAATTGCCGGCATAACTGTACTGGAAATGAAGAGAAACAACTTCACCCCAATGCCTTGCTTCCATAGCTTGGATGGCGAAAGGTAACACGGATTTTGCAAAATTAAAGGAAAAATTAAAGGCTGCAGGGCAGCACGGGAGCACAAGTGGCTAGCACTGTGGCTTCACAGTGCCAGGGTCCCAGGTTCGATTCCCTGCTGGGTCACTGACTGTGCGGAGTCTGCACGTTCTCCCTGCGTGGGTTTCCTCCGGGTGCTCCGGTTTCCTCTCACAGTCCAAAGATGTGCGGGTTAGGTGGATTGGCCATGATAAATTGCCCTTAGTGACCGATAAAGGTTAGGTGGGGTTACTGGGTTACCGGGATCGGGTAGAAGTGAGGGCTTAAGTGGGTCGATGCAGACTCGATGGGCCGAAATGGCCTCCTTCTGCACTGTCTGTTCTATGTTCTAAAAGGGAGAAACAAAAAACAGAAAATTCTGGAAATACAGAAGGCCTGCTGACATCTGAGGAGAGTACGGGGCCCGACTAGACATGTCAACTTGTCCTTTATCTCCACAGATGCTTCACTACATTTTCAGTATTTCCTGGGTTTGGTTTCGGAATTCCACCATTTGCAGAGCTTTGTTTCTGTCTGTACATTTTCTCCTATTTCTCTGCCAGAAAAAGCAGCCCTCTGCTCCTCCATCCAGTGATTTTGGTCATCTTTTTGGACACCACATTCAATTTCCCTTCTTGTTTGTGACCATGCTTTTGCTGAAGCCTGCCTTAATCATTGTATCTCTTTCAGGTCTGACTCATTCCACGTTGATTCTGGTTGAGGTTACCACCCGCATTTTCCTTCGAATCGAATCACCAATTCTTGCATTTTATCTAAAGCTCCTCAAACCACTTCCCTCAAAGTTTCATTTAATTTGCCCTCTCCCCCATGCACATCCATTAGCACAATCTCCAGTTCTCTCCTGAGCAGCTTATTCTATTTTGTAGCTGTTTTTGTCCTCAGGTCAACTTTAGCAAAATATATCTTTCCTTTCTCAGGTAGCAAGAATTGGAAGCTCAGCTTAATCTTGGATACCAACCAGTCGCCTAATTCCTCATCGCCTTTATTTTCCTGTCTCTCCTTCTAATTTAGTCCTTGTTTAATCTTCACCATCACCTTTGACATAGAACAATCTGTCCTCAGTTTAAACCTTGGCTATTTAAAATTTTATTTTGAGGGGAAATTGGTGTTATGATAATTGAACCAATAATTTTTTTCCACTCCCATTACTCATTCTCATCCAACTCCCTTTGACGATGGGGTCTCCTTTCCATAGAATCGTTACAGTGCAGAAGGAGGCCATTCCACCCATCAAGTCTGCACTGACCCTCTGAAAGAGCACCTGACCTAGGCCCACTTCCCCACCCTATCCCCGTAACCCCACCTAACCTGTACATCTTCGGACACTAAGGGCCAGTCCACCTAACCTGCACAGCTTTGGACCTTGGGAGGAGGGCGGAGCACCCGGAGGAAACCCACGCAGACACGGGGAGAAAATGCAAACTCCACACAGACAATGACCAAAAAGCCAATGTCAAACCCAGTTCACTGGCGCTGTAAGGCAGCAGTGCTAACCACTGTGCCACCGTGCCGCCCCATTTCAGTTCTAACCCCATTGGCATTGTCAAGCCTGCTGGCAAAGGGGCAAGTGTTGTTGTCCAGCATAAGGCCTGACTGACCTGACTGAGACTGAATGCAACTCCCTTTAAACCATGGCAGAGCTACCAAAAACCCAAGTCGGCTTTTCCCAGCTCTCTCGGTGACCTTCATGGTGCCTCAGACCTTCTAGTTCCCCGACCTCTCTGAGTCCATTTTTACCTTCTCCCCATGAAACACAGCTAGGACCGATCCACTATTTCCAATTAATTCTGTTTCGTTTGACTCCATTTTAATCCCCTTGACTTTATATGCCTGACTGGTTTAATTCCAGCAGTTTAATTATTTTAGACTCGGACGGCATGGTGGTGCAGTGGGTAGCACTGCTGCCTCACAGTGCCATGGACCCGGGTTCGATCCAGGCCCTGGGTCACTGTCTGTGGAGTTTAAACATTCTCTCCGTGTCTGCGTGGGGCAACCGCAATCTAAAGATGAGCGGGGTATGTGGACTGGTGAAGCTAAATTACCCCTTAATTGGAAATTTAAAAAAATAAATTATTGTTGACTATTGTACCATCTTCAGAATGGATGTACAGTGCCAAAAAACCTTTATTCCTCATTGGGACACTTCACTTCTACTTAGGACAGAGTCCCAACCTGTTCCCAGCTACCGCCATCCTCCTCCATGTGGTTGAACTTGTTTCCATCTGAACTTTACTGATTTCCTGCAGATATCACATCGGGAGCCTGCATGACTTAGACCTATGCCTGTCCCTTGTGCAACATATGAACCATATTTGTACCAGCCATACGCGGGCCTTCTCTCTGACCTCTCTTGTTAAAATGATGTTAGCATTAGTGCTGATTTCTGTTACTTTCATGAACCAGGTTTAAAATGTCCACCAATCCAATGACCTGTTTCTGACTCTTTTCTTCCTGGACTTCTATCTTTAACTCTTGTGATGAGTAATCTACTGATATGCCAAAGGTTATGACAGCTAGTTGATTCATGGCTCATCACACCCTCACATCCTTTCACGCCCACACCATTCCTTTTGCCTTTCCATCTGGTCGACCTTCTGCACCCACACTTTTGAAATGTCCACTTTTTTGCTCAACCCCTTTGTAAAGGTTTGCTGGACCCTTGACTAAATGCTTCACGTTATTTATGCTTCTGCCTCCATAATAATAATAATCTTGATTATTGTCACAAGTAGGCTGACAATAACACTGCAACAAAGTTACTGTGAAAAGCCCCTGGTGGCCACACTCCGCCTCCTGTTCGGATACACGGAGGGAGAATTCAGAATGTCCAATTCACACTAACAGCGCATCTTTCGGGACTTGCGCGAGGAAACCGGAGCACCCGGAGGAAACCCACGCAGACACGGGGAGAACGTGCAAACTCCGCACAGACAGTCACCCATTGTGTTTCCCTCCTTTAACAACCTTGTTCCGTGTTCAACCTCCCATACCACTGTCCAGAGCCTCAAAACTCACTCTATGCGACAGAGAATTTGAGTATACTTCCTTCAAACTGGTATTTTGCATCGTCTACTGATGGGGTATGGCCTCGTGGAAAAAGGAATACCAGGCGCAGATTTCTACTTTGTTGAAAGCCTCCAGTCTATCTTCAAGCCTGACACTCTGTGCATTTTAACTTTTCTTCCTGATTCCAATCTGGCGTCTCCAACTTTGGCCTTCTAGGCCATTCCAATGAAGTTCTACACAAGCTCCAGGGACAACTGATCTTCTTTTACTGTGGGGCGCTCTGCTGCCCCCTGGCCTGAAAATGAACTTCAGGTCACATCCATACCTTTCCAATTTTTTCACAGTAGGGGGTGTAGCTGATGTGGTGCGAGTCTGCCAGTCACGGGTTTTGGGTGTGCAGGGGGAGGAGAGCCACATTGCCAGAACACAACCCTTATCACTTGACTTTGATGTCAGCCTGTGTTTTTCTTTTGTGTGTGTGCCACTCTTTATTTTTCCAGCATTATCTGCTTTGGTGGTTAGCATAAATGCTTCACAGCTCCGGGGTCCCAGGTTCGGTTACCGGCTGGGTCACTGTCTGTGCGGAGTCTGCACGTCCTCCCCGTGTGTGCGTGGGTTTCCTCCGGGTGCTCCGGTTTCCTCCCACAGTCCAAAGATGTGCGGGTTAGGTGGATTGGCCATGCTAAATTGCCCGTAGTGTCCTAAAAAGTAAGGTTAAGGGGGGGGTTGTTGGGTTACGGGTATAGGGTGGATACGTGGGTTTGTGTAGGGTGATCATGGCTCGGCACAACATCGAGGGCCGAAGGGCCTGTTCTGTGCTGTACTGTTCTATGTTCTATGTTCTATTTCCAAACCTGATCTACGGGCTCTCTGTGTTTTTCTTCCTAGTATGTCTTTAATGCCTCCCTCCATTGCCCAGTGTACAGATTATCTCAGCCAGCTGCCTATTCTCCTTGAGCATTTTAAGGTGACCATTCATTACTTTGCTCTTTGTGGGACCTACGTGCAAATTGACTGCTGCATTTTCCTACGTAATAACAGTGACTATTGCACTGGCTGTGAAGTGTTTGGAAAATCTCAAAGGCATGTGGTGTATTCCATTGGTAGGTCTCACTGTTGGTTCCCCTCCCTCTCCCTCCTCGACTTCTGATGCTATCAAACTGATGCTTATTCATCTTTCAATTTTCAGTTCTAAAAAAGGACCCAGTCTGAAATGTCGACATTTGATTCTATTATGTGTTCCTAACTTTTTTCTGTTTCTGTATCAGGTTTCCAGCAATTTTTTGATTAAAAAAAAAAGAGGGAAAAGCAGGCTGGAAATCCACCAGTTCACTCTGTTTCAATCTGCATCTCTGCACCTCACCCTCGGGGAACATGTCAGTCCTGATATTGCGTGTCGGGCAATTGAAGTATCTACTCCACTAAAAGTTTCCACTATATTTCCACAGGGACTCAAACATCAGATTCACTCTCAATGGAAGCTAATGGAAGGTTTAACTTCCTGCTTCTCTGCTCAATCTCTGGTGACCAGTTGTACAGTTACACTGAAGGTACTTGGTGAACCACTGCTGCTGAGCTTTCAGTGCTGATTCCTGCTTTGATTTTACTGCTTGAGATTTTCTTTCATCTAGTAGGGAATGGGTTTGTGTAAAATTTCTGTATCCCAGTTGTTCGCCCGTCTGATTTTAAGCAGATTAAAAAGTGCATCAGAATAATGCACAAATAAGGGCGACACGGTGGCGCAGTGGTTAGCACTGCTGCCTCACGGTGCCTAAGACCCGGGTTCGGTCCCAGCCCCGGGTCGCTGTCCGTGTGGAGTTTGCACATTCTCCCCGTGTCTGCGTGGGTCTCAACCCCACAACCCAAAAGATGTGCAGGGTAGGTGAATTGGCCACGCTAAATTGCCCCTTAATTTGGAAAAAAGAATTGGGCACTTTAAATTTTAAAAAAGAATAACACACAAATGGTTTTACACAATCCTTTATCAGACAAATTAAACCTCCTGTTTGCCTCACTTCGGAGAAAACATAGACTCCATAAAAAGCCATGGCATTATTGAACACCTCTAAACAAACATGGCTACTATAAAACAAACTATCTCTGAGCAAACATGGTCACCTCGAAGCATGGTTATTGTAAAACAAGCATTCACACAGCCATAAACAAGCATGGCCACCTCCAAACAAACATGGTCACCTAAGTATGGTTACTGCTAAACAAGCATGCACCTTCAAACAAACATGGCCACCTATAAACAAGCATGGTAACCTCTAAACAAACATGGCCACCTCTGATCAAACATGGTCACTTCTGAAAAAACATGGCCACCTCTAAACAGACATGGCCACCTCTAAACAAACATGGCCACCTCTCAACGAACATGGCCACTTCTGAACAAACATGGCCACCTCTAAACAAACATGGACACCTCTAAACAAACATGGCCACCTCTAAACAAACATGGCCACCTCTAAACAAACATGGCCACCTCTAAACAAACATGGCCACCTCTCCACAAACATGGCCACCTCTCAACAAACATGGCCACCTCTAAGTATAGCAACTGGATTTCACATGGTGGGGGGCATATTGTTTGTGTTCCCCCCACTGCCACCCCTGTTCAGCCAGCAGATGTTGCATCTAAAAACAATCTGTCCCGCAGTCACAACACACTCTCAACAGGCTAAACAAGCTGTTAGGAGGATTTCCTGGGAGGAGATCCTGCCCTCGAGCACTACCACCAAATTTGATTTGCCAGCAGCTCTACCTGTCTCAACAGCACCAGAACCCAGTAATGGCCACTGCTGGGACTGCATGTGGACCCAGGAAGAGCTTTGATGTACTCCGGAACCTGTTAAATCCCTTGCCATTAAAGTAGGGAAGGTCCAGACACTCTAGGAAGGGATGGGAGAAGGGGGGGGACAGGGGGACGGGGGGACGGGGAGACATGCGGTATTAAGGGCAGGGCGGGGGGTGGTGATTGTCAAGGGGGTGGGGAGATGGGTTTTGAAGGCCAGGCAAGAAGAAACAAAGTAAGTAGTAACATCTTGTGGGGGAGGGACGCCGCCTGATGTGCACAGTTCACTCCACCCGAAAGAACATTCCTCCCTTCGCTGCTGCATTTTAAACACTTGTGTTTACAAAGCAACCTTTCTGTGCCACCTGTGCTGTGGTATGGGCAGCTTATTATTCAGGCCACTTGACTTTAAAACAAGAACAATTGGGCATTAAATTATATGTGTAAAATGGCGGCCGGACTGTCAATGTTGGCACCTGCCCAATTACCATATTACGGGGGATAGATTGGAGGTGAGTGGGGAAGTGGTGGGCTGGCCACTGCTCAAAGCTACATACCCCTTTACCCATTGGGAGAGGGGGCATAAAATCTGGACCAGTATGCACTGAACAGTGACGATGGAAAAAGTTTCTGTTTAGGTCATTTTGAGAAGCTTCTGCTTTAACCATTTACCAACCAATCACCACCTCCCCCCCCCCCCCCCCCCCCCCCCACCCCCATTAATTACCGAAGAATGCACCAAAACCACCAACGGGAAAATTAATGAGATCAGCTGGAGATGATTAACTTTGGAAAATAACATGAAGCATTCATGCTGATAACTGAGGCAGTTACAAGATGAAAGCAGTGAAAAACTTAAACTCGAGAAAAATGAGCACTGCTATTAGTTTTCTGAATTGGCTTTCATATTTCTCACACAACCAATTTAAAGGAAGAAGAGTGTAATGCACTGAGGGTACTTATACCGTTGGTGAATTATATGCATCGATCCTGATCAAAGGTTTCACGTAAAGATTTTGAAAGCTTCTGAACCATGAGATTGCTACATTAAATCTGTTATTATTGATAATATATGCCGGCACTTTTATTGTTGTCGCTCTGTTCCTGAAGGTTCCAACAAGGATATGTGTAATGAACTCCAATTGGCTTTATTGGTTGGCCAATTGGAGTATGAGCTCCCTCAATGATAGCTCATTGAGGGGGCCCATATAATCACCTGTGTAGGCTTTGTGAGCCAGTCTTAAGTTGACTGGACTGCTAGCAGCACTCTTTGTAGCTGCTCCTGTAATATCGTTATTGTAAATAAATATTGGTGTGGTGACAGAACTCCTGCCTCCCGTGGATTACTACAGTGGCGACGGGGATGGGATACCCACAACCCAGCCCCGAGCAATTTCTCCAGACCCCGTCATCCAGTCATCAGAGTCGGAGATGGACACACTCGACGAGGCCGCCGCGACACCTCTCCCCGAGGAGGAGGAAGAACAACTTCCAAGGAGGTCGTCAAGGAAAAGACGGGCACCTATAAGGTACACCCCGCCCACTTCGGAGAACGACCCGGCGGACGACACAGAGGTGACAGACCCAGACATGAGGAGCAGGAAGAAGCTCAGAGGAATGCCAGCTGGCAGGAATTCCTCGGACCTTGGGGGGGGGGGGGGGGGGAGGGGTGTAATGAACTCCAATTGGCTTTATTGGTTGGCCAATTGGAGTATGAGCTCCCTCAATAATAGCTCATTGAGGGGGCCCATATAATCACCTGTGTAGGCTTTGTGAGCCAGTCTTAAGTTGACTGGACTGCTAGCAGCACTGTTTGTAGCTGCTCCTCTAATATCGTTATTGTAAATAAATATTGGCGTGGTGACGGAACTCCTGCCTCCCGTGGATTACTACAGTATGATTCCGGCTGATCACCTACATCTTGTTCAGATAGTTACCTTGGTCCATGATCCAAGTCATTGAGCATCAGCAGGCTCTCCAGTCAAGACGAAACTCAATTCCATCAACACACACAGTGGGTGGGACTTATGGCCCATTCCGCTGGTGGAATCCTCCAGTCCCACCACTGGCGACCCGGCGGATCCCCTTGGTGGGTTCTCCAACGGTGAGATGATCAAGCCATACAAAACATTGTTGACATTGGTGGGACCAGAAGGTCCCCGGCAGCTAATGGTGAGCCATCTCTGCTGCCGGAAAGCACACCGCGGGGGCGAGGGGTAGCGGGGAGGGGTAGGCGATAATCCCGTCCATATTGTCCAACAAGGTCAACGTTTAACAAAGAAAAGGAGGAACTCTGATTGATTTTCACCCCTCCTCACCACATGGGTCAACATAGGAAACATCAGTGAATTATAGTGCCCCCTAATACAGCCCCGGCCAAGGTTAGCTAATTCACCACAGATCAGGGATCAAACCTGACACCTACCTAATCTATTTACCTAATTCAACAATGGAGCGCATTATTGGCTGCACGGTAGCATAGTGGGTAGCACTGTTGCTTCACAACTTAAGGTCCCAGGTTCAATTCCCACTTGTGTCACTGTCTGTATTGAGTTTGCATGTTCTCCCTGTGTCTGCGTGGGTTTCCTCTGGGTGCTCCGGTTTCCTCGCAAAAGACGTGCTGTTAGGTAATTTGGACATTATGAATTCTCCCTCCGTGTACCCAAAGAGGTGCCAGAATGTGGCGACGAGGGGGTTTTCACAGTAACTTCAGTGCAGTGTTAATGTCAGCCTACTTGTGACAATTATTATTATCATGTGCCACCAAGGCACATTATCTGGAAACAGTCTACGGTTAATTAAGATGTAAATTATATGACTGACTCTGAGAATTAGGCACTGGAAGCATTACTGTCTGCTGGTTTCTTTGACAACGGATTCTTGAAATATTCACAATCTTATTTTTATTCTAATCCACTAGGAAAAGCCTTCAAAAATAACATTTAAAACTCTTAACATCTGCACCACAGGCCAGAGAGGATCAATGACACGCTTCTGCAATGTTATGAACCCATTAATGCAAGAAAAATTTCCAAATGAAACAATCAAATTACTTGTTGGAGAATACATGCAGTCATAATAGAGTGATGACAGCTGTTTTGTACACAGGGTGTATCCCTGGCCCAGCTAAAATACACATTGGAAATTAAGTAAACCAATCTTCGTCTGTGGTTGGCCAGATTTTTTAACCCTCGGAGAGATGGGAGGCCAGTAAACCGTCACTGTCATCACATGGACCCCAGTTCATAGAATCATAGAATTTACAGTGCAGAAGGAGGCCATTCGGCCCATCGAGTCTGCACCGGCCCTTGGAAAGTGCACCCTACTTAAACTCACACCTCCACCCTATCCCTTAACCCAGTAATCCCACCTAACCTTTTTTCTTTGGACACTAAGGGCAATTTAGCATGGCCAATCCACCTGACCTGCACATCTTTGGACTGTGGGAGGAAACCGGAGCACCCGGAGGAAACCCACGCAGACATGGGGAGAGCAGACACAGACAGTGACCCAAGCCGGAAATCGAACCCCGGTCCCTGGCGCTGTGAAGCAACGATGCTAACCACTGTGCTACCATGCTACCCGTTTGGGAAGGTGCTTCATCGTCACTCTCTCAAAACATTTAGGGATGGGCAATAAGTGTTGGCCTCACTGGCAATGCTCACATGCCCAAGAATGAATTAAAGAAAGCAGGAATAAAAAGAAAATGGGCATTAATAATCTTTGATAAGGAGTGAGGTATGTCAAACTTTAGATTATCATGTATAAACATATTATCGAGTTAAGGGGGTGATGTTGCTTGGACTGGATAAAGGTTGGAAATTCACTGTTTGCTTTTAATCTTGGTGTGAGGATTTGGATTTGGACATAATCCTGAGGTTACTATTGAGCAAAAACTGAACCAGACCAGCCATGTAAATACAATCGTCACAGGAGAAGGTCAGAGACCGGAAATTCACCAGTGAGTAACTCACCTCCTGGCTCCCCAAAGCCTCTCCACCATCGACAAGCACAAGTCAGGAGTGTAATGGAATACTCTTCACTTGCCTGGATGAGTGCAGCTTCATCAACACTCAAGAAGCTCAACACCATCCAGAACAAAGCAACCCACTTAATTGGTACCTCATCCA
The DNA here is from genome assembly GCF_902713615.1 of Scyliorhinus canicula. Lineage (NCBI taxonomy): Eukaryota > Metazoa > Chordata > Chondrichthyes > Carcharhiniformes > Scyliorhinidae > Scyliorhinus > Scyliorhinus canicula. The sequence continues at coordinate 194,131,981 of NC_052152.1, forward strand.
GTAACATTCACTCCCTCCCACAGTAGCAGCAGTGCATGCCATCTAAAACAATCACTGCAGGAACTCACCAAGACTCCTTTGACAGTATCTTTCAAATCCAAGACTTCTATCACCTAGAAGGACAAGGGTAGCAGATACGTGGGAATACTGCCACCTGGAAGTTGCCCTCCTGGCCACTCACCATCCTCACCTGGAAATATATCACCGTTCCTTCTCTGTTGCTGTATCAAAATCCGAGAACACCCCCACTACCAGCATAGTGGGTGTACCTACACCACATGGACTGCAGCAGCTTGAGAAGGCGACTGGCCTCCACCTTCTCAAGGGAATTTTGGGATGGGCAATAAAATTGCTGGCCTGGCCAGCGACGCCCACATTGCCTGAAAGAATAAAACAATCTTAAAATCTAATGTTGATAGAACGGTCGTCAAACTGTGTTGGGGATTGTAAAAGACTTTGGAAAGATAAAAGAGATAGCAACAAAATAGATGAATATGAACTATATTTGGATTTAAATATATATTTCACTGGTAGAGCAAATGAAGGTAGGTAAAACAAAAAGGCCCACTGATTTTTGGTGCGATGCTGCAAGAGTGAAGAACTAACAATCAATTAAACACGACAAATTAAATACCTTCCATTACTGGGCACAATTTTGGGTGCGTCAATATCGAAAGCATATTAAAGCCATATAAATTGTACAGTGTGGACCTACCAGAATGATGCCTGGTTTCAGTAGTTGTCTAACGAGGTATATAACGCCTGTGCCATTTCAACAGAAGGCTAAGAGGAAAGATGATTGAGGTTTATAATATTTTCGGAAGAGATTTTGATTGACAGGCATGGACAGGATGGATAGGGAGCAGCTGCTCTCCTTCGTTGAAGCGTCAGTCACGAGCGGACATAAGTTCAAGGGGAGGGGGAGGAGGTTTAGGAGGGATTTGAGGAAAAAACATTTTACTCAGAAGATGGTGACGGTCTGGAATGTACTGGCCGGGAGGGTGGTAGAGGCAGGTTGCCTAACATCCTTCAAAAAGTACCTGGATGAGCACTTGGCACATCATGACATACAGACTATGGATCAAGTGCTGGCAAATGGGATTAGGTAGACAGATCAGGGCGGGATTCTCTGAGAATCCTCAGGGGGCCGGGTCGGAGAATCCCCAGGGGGCGGCGCGGCGCCGGCTGCCGTATTCTCCGGCGCCGGTTTTCGGGCGGGGGCTGGGTTCACGCCAAGTCGGTTGGGAGTCGTTGGCAGCGGCCTCCCCGGCAATTCTCCAGGCCCCAATGGGCCGAGCGGCCGTCGGTTTTTGGCCAGTCCTGCCAGCGTGGATTAGACATGGTCCCACACGGAGGGACCTGGCAGGTATGTCGGCTGGGCAGTCCTCAAGGGGACGCAGTGGGATCCGACCTGGAGGGGGGGGGGGGGGGGGGGGGGGCGCCACGATGGCCTGGCCCACGATCGGGGCCCACCGATCTGTCGGCGGGCCTGTGCCATGGGGGCACTCCGTCCTTCCGCGCCGGCCCCTGTAGGGCTCCCCCATGGCCGGCGTGGAGAAGACACCCCCCTCCGCATGCGCCAGAATATGTCGGTGGTCCCGCGCATGCACGGGATCACGCTGGCCCTTTGGTGCATGCGCAGACTGGCGCAGTCCCTTTGGCACCGGCTCACGCGGCGCCAACCCCTCCAGGATTCAGCTACTTCCGGTCAGCCCGACACTGGAGTGGTTCGCGCCGTTTTTGACACTTCCATCGGGCCATCGCGTAGGATTCCGGAGAATCCCCGCTGCTGGTGTTTTTTATGCCTCTGTGCGGACTCGATAGGCCGAAGGGCATCTTCTGCACTGTATTATTGTGTGATTTGGTGATTCTGTGAACAGGGAAAGATTATTGCCTCAGATTGGAGAGTTAATGACAAGGGGTTTCAAATTTAGAGTCGCAGAGTGAGACCAGAACGCATGGGGGAAATAGCATTATGCAAAGTATTATTATAGCATTGAATGCTTTGCATTAGAATTGGTTGAGGCAGAGACTGTCACAATTATTCGGGGGGATAATCTGAGTAATTTGTAGCAAAGCAATCAGAGGTGAGGAGCAATTTGTGGGATTCGAGTTAGGTTGTTATAATGAAAGATCAGCACTGATGCAATAGGCTGAATGGTCTCGTGTGCCCTGCATCTTCAGTGGTTCTATGGTTACTGCAGGACAAATTTAAGCTACAATTACAATTTAAACAAGTTAATACTGTCATCGTTTAGAAATGTTTCACATATATATAAACCGTGGATATAGCTTTTTTCTATCATGTTTTAAATACTGTACAGATATACATAAATAGCATATAGAATCATGTTTATTGTATGCATAGATGCATAAATCTTGATTTTTCAATTGAGCAAGCTATGAGTTTCAGTGACTTCCACAGATTGCATTTCCCACAGAGCTGTCATTCGCTCAGCATTGACAATGTTTGTGAATATACTTATAATTTATTACTTATTTAATTAATTTTATGCCGATAATTTGTTACTTTCTCACACTGCTTTTAAATGTTCACAATTCACTGGTTTAGAAGGATTACCCAAAATTAACTTTCTCTCTCTCTCTTTCTCCAGCCCATCTATGTGAATAGGACCTATCCAAATGCTCGTGCAAAAATGAATAAATTGGTAGCAAAAACCCAAGTGTTGACAACGCTGCTTCCTAAGATTGCTACATGTGTCTCTGTGCTGTGGATCGGGACAGAAAACAGGAACAATAATTTGAAAAAAATAGCATCTTATTTTAAAACTGAACCATCTCAAGGTCTTGCAGGGTGTAAAGTCCATTGCGATGGCCTGCATGAGATAGCACAAGATGGACTGCGTGGGTTCAGCGTATTGTTCCGTACAGGACAGATTGGCCTTGAACTGGTTCCTCAAAATTCTGATGCTGGTCCAATGTTTCGTGCATTGTATATTAGAGAGACCCAGGAAGTGTAGAAGATTTTAGTTTAGACGGGCAGTGTGGTCGGCACAGGGTTGTAGGGCCGAAGGGCTTATTCCTGTGCTGTACCTTTCTTTGTTCTTTGTTCTAGGGGTGATAAGGCTTCAATGTACAGTACATTATACACAATAAATGTACTTGTGTGGTTCAACATCCTACATCTCCTGCCGGGTGGGAGAATCGCCGGGGCGTCACGCAAATCGTGCCATGCCGCCCTGACCCCCGCAGGCGATTCTCCCACCCCCCCCCCCCCCCCCCCCCCCCCGAAAACAGCGGCGTGCGAATCGCGCCAGGCTGCTTGGAGACTCGCCGCAAATGGGCAGCGGCAATTTTCCGGCCCGGATGGGATGAGCGGCCGCACGTAAATGGCCTAGTCCCGCCGGCGCCGTCCACACCTGGTCGCTGCCGGCGGGTACTCGTCGCGAAGGCTTGGGGGGGCGGCCTGTGGAGGGAGTCGGGAGCTCCATTCCCGGGGGGTGCATCCGGAGTGGTCTGGTACACGATCGGGATCAACCGATCGGCGGGCCGGCCTCTCGGGCGGTGGGCCTCCTTTCTTCCGCCGGCAAGCCTGGATCCATCCGCCATGCTTGTGCGGGGCGGCTTGGGGGAGGACGGCCACCGCGCATGCGCTAGTTGGTGCCAGCCCAACTGCGCATGCGCGGGGGCCAAGGCGCCGGGTCTTTTACGCCGAGGCCCCGCCCCTGTAAATTCCGCAATGCCCCTCCTAGCCCCACGGAGGGGGGAGAATAGGGGTCTGGGAACGGGCGCAGACTCCGGGTTTTACTCCAGCGTCGGCACTTAGACTTCCGTTGGGAGAATCCCGCCCATAATTTCTGTAATATGTAGAACATAGAACAGACAGTGCAGAAGGAGGCCATTCAGCCCATCGAGTCTGCTCTGACCCACTTAAGCCTTCACTTCCACCCTATCCCCGTAACCCAATAACCCCTCCTAATATTTTGGACACTAAGGGCAATTTATCATGGCCAATCCACCTAACCCGCACGTCTTTGGACTGTGGGAGAAAACCGGAGCACCCGGAGGAAACCCACGCAGACACGTGCAGACTCCCCACAGACAGTGATGTAAGGGTGATCATAATCTTATGAGCTACCATTTGTGATGAAAGTCATCATATGTGAGATATCAGGTGACAGGAAGAATATTTTGATCTCAGAAAGATTTTCGTTGTGCACCAGTAGCATACACATTCTGATATTCAGTATATTATAAGTGCGCATTTTTAAAAACAAAAGTGTTTTAAGATGATAGATGTGCATGTTCCATATTACAACATGAAACAGTCCATTCAATCCAACCAGCTTGTTTACCCTACCACGGGCAAATAGTTTGAATCACATTTTTTTGCCCTGTCCCTGTATCCCTTCAACTCCTTTGCCTTCTTCACCGGGCCACATGAATGTGGATGGTTTCTGCATGAGCCACCTCACAGCTCTCTGCTCTAAATCTCTTCCTTCTAATCACATAACCATGGCCTGGTATTCATCACCCTTCTGCTCTTGAAGGCAGCCCTGTCCACCCTTTCCATAGTTTTAAACACTTCTGGTCCATAATTTGCATTATCCTACTTGGAAAAGTTTTGATTTAGTACAAATAAATGTTAAGAATCAATTCAAAAGAAGCATTTTCTGTCGAATGGGCTTGGAAATGACAAGTCCTAAGACACTGATAATTTGAAAGGCCTAAAAATATATGTAAAATTGTAGATTATGAACTTGGCACAGTTGTATTATTGGCATGATTTGTGTGCTGGCTTAGAAAATATATCGAGACGTTTTTACTATCTAGTAATACAGGGGGAGATTTCTGGGCCCGTTTGCCATGGGGCAAATCCTGTTATGGTTGCTAACTCTTGCGAGAGGGCCGTAATGGGATGGTACCCAGCGAGGGTATGAACCTGATTGCCATCCATTTGTATAGAATTGGAGATCATTTTTAGCAAGAACCTGAGATTTTGCCAATTTTGTGGAAAAGTTTCACAATGTCAGGCTTGTGAGTCCGAATGTTGTGAACTCAAGCGGAGGTGTGGGGCGGGGCAGGGGGTTGCTTTGCGCCCCCATTTCTCACATGCATAAATTGCAATGGGGGTACAAGATCTAGCAAGAGCCAGTGCAGTCCTGTTAAAGCGCTGCACTTGTCAGAGGGATGGTCCTTTGGGTGACCAGGTAAATCAAGTGGACTTAAATAGATCTCATTGCACTATTGAAAGAAAAATAGTTTTCCTGGTGGCATCAACAATTTTGTCCTTTAAAAAATTCCAACATTCAAAAAAAACACATTAAACAGACATGTATCTCATTTACTGTTTAGGAGATTTGGTTGGGCACAAGTTAGCAGCTGTGTGAAGTCATGATTGTTTACCTACATAGTAACTGTAAATCATAATTAATTCCTTGGTCATTAAACACTTTGCGATGTTAGGAAATTTTGAAAGGTGTTGTAAAAATGCGCTTTAGAAGCAGGCAAGGTCATTTAGCCCTCCAACCTGTTCCTTCAATTGAATTAGATCATGGCTGATCTATATCTTAACCCTATTCACCCCCCTTGGCTCAATGCCCTTTGAGAAAAAAATCTATCAGTCTCACTTTCAATTGAGCCAGTCTCAACAGCTTTTTGGGGATGGTGTTCCAGATTTACACAGTGCTTCCTGAAAAACCCGGCTCTAATTTTAAGGTTACACGCACATGCTCTGGGCATCTCTGTCAGTGCAAAGTACCTCTCACTTTCCAAATGTTCACCATTGATATTAGAGATGGTCATTTCTCTAGCCTTAAGGTCTAATCTTCCAGCTTGTATTGACTGTCTAAATGGCCAGTTTAGCTCAGCTGGCTGGACAGCTAGCCTGTGACATAGAGCGAGGCTAACAGCGCGGGTTCAATTCCTGTACCGGTGATGCACGATCAATCACTACTGAAGCGAGATTGTAGTCCAATTGAAGGCTTTAATGAACAAGTAGTTACCCCAGCAGCTCCGGTACAGAATGACTGCTGTGGGTGAAACAGACTCTTATGCTCCGCCTGCTGGGCGGAACCAGCAGGCAGGTTCTACCACTCATACTACAGTATAAGGTACATCCCACCTAGGTACCGCAATACCCCTAATATAGCCTACCACAACTGGCTGAGGTTATTCATGAAGGCCCTGTCTTCTCAACCTTGCCCCTCGCCTGAGGTGTGGTGATCCTCAGGTTAAATCCCCACCAGTCAGTTCTCCCCCTCAAAGAGGTGGGGAGTCGGCATTTGAGACTATGGCAACTTCATTTTACTTTTACCTTCGCCAACAACTCAACATGACAAATGAAAGGATATAAAAAACGGCCTCTGCACTGACTGATATTGTTTATTGTACGTCCGACTTAACAGATGACTGACATTTCAATCTAAAAAATGAATCATGGGTCAGGGTGTATCGATAATAAGGGTTTGGTTATTTTGGGTTTTAAACATAATCCTTTAAGTCCTTCTGCATCTACGCCCTCCTTTCGCAGTAGGACAATCAAATATCACATATTGTTCATTATCTGAAGAGAATTTATGCATTAGTTATCCTCAGCAGTTTCTGACTAAATGGTCTTTTTTTTTCCTCAGGATTGTTTGTGGAGGGAATGGTGTAGGGAGATGGGAAAAGAGGAAAAACCTTACTTGCCGCCAGCATTAAGCAGACACAAGCATATGGTTTTCTGTGCATTCCGTTTCATGGACATAAAATTGCAGCATTGAGCGCATTATGCATCATACTCAGTCCTGGTAATGTGTTAAAATATATATTATGTTAAAGAGGGCCATTTTGACATTCCACACGTCCAGTGGAAAACATGCAATCAGGCAGTCAAACTTGCAAAATTCACCCAGGAACTGCCGTAACTGAACTTTAACTTGTCCTAATAAACAGTTAGCAAGGATGCACACGTACAAAGCTAGTCAGGCCCAATTTTATCAGTAATTTTCCAGGCCCGACTGCTATTAGAACTGGGTATCCCAAGTGGGGAAACCTCTGCTGCTCTCCTGTCAGATGAAGGACACAGTCGAGAGGAGCTGGGACCTGACGAGGCCCAAACAGGAACTTTTTATTTCCTGCTATGTGGGAACAAGGAGCAAGGGAGAAAGAGAAAGCCCTGGACTAGTTCCCTCCTCCCTCTCCCCTTGCCCTCCCCTCTGCTCCTCCTCCTCCCACATTCTTTTCCCTTCTCTCTGCTCCCCCTACTCCCTCTTCCTTTTCCCTTCCCTCTGCTTCCCCACTATTTTGCTCCACCTCCTCCAATCCCCATCTGCCTCCCCTCCTCTGCTCCTCTGCTCCTCCCCTCCTCTGCTCCTCCCCTCCTCGCCCCTTCCCCCTCCTGATCACCCCTCCTCCAATCCTCTCCCCCTTCCCCCTCCTGCCCTTCTCTCCCTTTCCTATCCCCCCCTCCCCATGTCCTCCCCCTGTTCCCCTTCCCTTCCCCCCTCGTCCCCTTCTCCCTCTCCTGTCCTCCTCGTCCACTGCTTCCCCTCCTCCCCATCCCCTCCCCCTCCCCCCTCTGTCCACCCTCTCCTGCTCCTCTATCCTCCCTCCTCCCCTCCTCCCCTCCCTCCCTCCTCTGTCTGTCTTCTCCTCTTCCTCTATCCTCCCCTCCTCCCCTTCCCTTCTCTTCCTCCCCGTTCTCTCCTCCCCAGCCCTTCCCCTCCTCCCATCCCCCTCGGCCTCCTTCGCCCTCCGCCATCCTCTTTCCCCACCCTCTCCTGTAATACCAGCTGCTGTATGTATCTAATTGTCGAAGAACTTGTCAAATTCCAGCGACGTTGAATCATCTCCTTTTCAATTTGCTATAATAATATAGAGCAGGAAAACATTGGCATTGGCTACACTGAAATAAATAATGAGATGTGGTAACTTTGTTAAAATCTTTGATGAAGGACCTTGAGGATATTGATTTAAGTGAAGAAACTCAAAGTGACTGAAATTTTAATTTGAAATTGCGAGGGATGAATTGATAATGCCAAAATACGAGGATTCGTTATTTGTTTAAGTGGATTCACATCATGACATCCTCATGTGGTTTGGGGGAAAAGGTGGCCAGTCGATGAACAGAGTCACAATTTTGTCCCCTGTCTCGCTGAGAGGGGCAGAGCTGATCCCCACGGGCCTTTCCTGTTTCGATGCACAAGAGAAATTACAACAGTTTTGGGGGGGCTGGTTTAGCTCAGTGGGCTAGACAGCTGGTTTTGTGATGCAGAACAAGGCCAGCAGCGCGGGTTCGATTCCCACGCCAGCTGAGAATTCGCCCTCAGTGTACCCGCACAGACGCCGGAATGTGGCGACGAGCTGCTTTTCACAGTAACTTCATTGCAGTGTTAGTGTAAGCCTATTTGTGACAATAAAGATTATTTATTTGTTTTATTTTTTATTTTCCATGGGGTTGATTTTTCTAATTCTCACGGCGAACCTTGGTCAAAAAATAATCCCACATCATGTCTCTCCCATCACTTACTGCGCATTTTAATATGCAGGAGGGAACATTCAACTTTGGCAGGGGCGTAACGTAAGTGGTAGAGGATGGGTTGCCCTGACTAGCAGTCGTCAAACGATAACCCTTTCCAGTCCAGCGCAGGGATTTCTCGTCCGACTGAAGTAAAAAGATATACCTGTAGTGTTGTATTCATTCCTAAAACTGCATTTATATGCACACCATCAGCAGGCCACAAGGTGGAAAACCACTGCTTGTAATATTTATCCAATAGGACTACATGACCTATCTGAAATTTGTGATCGAAGGATGCTGTTAGTCTCCCTCTTCATGTTCATCTCCCACATCAGAGCTGGTCAGGCCCTCAGACCTTTCCTCCGAACTCCTCGAGTCTGCTTTGCCATTCAATTCAAAACTGCAATTTGGCTACGGTTGACCTCAACTAAGTTTCTGTTTACCTACCTTTCCTCCTTGTCCCTTGATTACACAATCTGATTTTAAAAAATCTGTCTCAGTCAGCCCCGTTTTGTGAGATGGACCACTGCTCTATGCCATCTTTCACCACAGACATGCAGCTGATTTCCACTCCACCTATTTTTGTCTGAAAGCTGGAGTGGGATTGCGGGTGGGATCCGCACACTGGGATTGTGGTACGTTTGAGGAAGGGAGAGTCGGTTAGGATTGTATTTTCTGGAGTTCTGAAAAATGAGGTGGGGGGGGGGAGGGTGGTAATATCATAGAAATCTAGAAAATTCTAACAGGACTAGGCAGGATAGTTGTAAGATGGATGTTCCCGATGGTGGGCGTGTCCAGAACCAGGGGTCACAGTCTGGGGACGCGGGGTAGACCATTTAAAAATGGCATCCCGAGTTCTCTCTATAATGGGGCGTTCCAGCGAGCGGATCTCCCCACTGTACAAAACGAGGCGATGTGCCGCCTCGGCCGCACGTTCCCCATTCAGGCCCCTTATTCAACTTGAGTCGTGCTGAATAGCCATGTGTTTCTCTGCACTACCAGTGCCAAGAAACATGCAGCAAAGTGCGCTCGCTAGGGGAGTTTCGTTCCCTTTCGGGCGAATCGCGTCCAATGACTCTTAATAATCCCAAGAAGATACTCTTAAATTTCTGACTCACTAAAGGAGAAATGAAACAGGAACTGCAACAAACGTTTCACTTAATATGGTCAAGGGGCACGGCTCAAACCTTAACATAGTTATCATTTCAATTCTGGCCAACTTACTTTCTATTAAGCGATGTAAGTATCTAGATCCCACATGAATGCAATAATGAAGGGAGTAAAAGAGGAGGTGGGCGTCAGCTAAATTTTTGGCTCTCTCCAGTCTGTTGGAATGTGAGCCATTCTGTGTAAGACATTACACATTATGCAGCATCTTTAGTTATTTAGTGCCAGCCCATGGGGGAGGATAGAGTGACTACACTAATTACATTCCTACACTGTACAATTAATAACTTCACACATTATTAGTTTGCGAGCATAATTCCAGAGATCTCTCTATTCACTCCCACTGCCCAGCATACAAGGATATGAAATCCGACGAAAAGAAATCATGGAGTGTTGAAAAATCATCCAGCAGTTCAATCTCAGCCAACCCTACACTAATCCGTTTGGTTCAGTTGGTTTGGTTCCAAGGGATCTCTCCATTTCTACTAAAACAATTATTGATCAGTCCACTGCTGTCTCAACTACACTGCAAGCAGAGAAAACAAATCATAGAATCACTGCAGTGCAGAAGGAGGCCATTTGGGCTATTGAGTCTGCACCAACCCTCCAAAAGAGCACCCTACGTAGGCCCATGCCCCCCCCCCCCCCCCTCCTCCCCCCCAGCCTATCCCCCTAACCCCACCAAACATTTTGGACACTAAGGAACAATTTAGCACGGCCAATCCACCTAACCTGCACATCTTTGGACTGTGGGAGGAAACCGGAGCACCCGGAGGAAACCCACGCAGACACGGAGAGAAAGTGCAAACAGACAGTCACCCGAGATCGGAATTGAACCCGGGTCCCTGGCGCTGTGAGGCAGCAGTGATAACCCCTGAGCCGCCCCAATCTTAAAGGCTGGCTGGTGATGCAACTTTGTATCTGTCTTGTAGATTTGAAAAGTAGGCCTGAGGGTTTTTAATTGGCTCTGCAAGAAAACATGTGATTGCCGGGGGAGTTAGGTGGCACCGAAGTTTAGGCATAACTTTAAGGCTGACCAGTTCCAGCTAAGGGGGGTATTCTCAGGTAAGGAAATGAGTGGCGTGTTTCTCTTTCAGAGTGCCTAATTAAGAAGGAAAGGAGAAAATTACATTTATATACTGCCTTTCACCACCTCAGTGTGTCCAACCAATAAAATACTTTTGAAATGATTCACAGTTCAAATGTGAGAAGGGTGACAGTCGATCTGAATGCAGGAAGTTGCCCCAAACACAAATATGATAATGGTCAGCTAACCTGTTTTAGTAAAGTAGATTAAAGTTTGGACAAGACAATCAGGAATGGTAACCACAAAGAATAACATCCAATATGTGGTTATGCGTAAAACATTGTTTGAATGTTTGAAAACATACAATACATGCAATACAAAGAACAAAGAAAAGTATAGGAACAGGCCCTTCGGCCCTCCAAACCTGCACTGATCATGCTGCCTGTCTAAACTAAAATCTTCTACACTTCCGGGGTCCATGTCCCTCTATTCCCATCCTATTCATGTATTTGTCAAGATGCCCCTTAAACATCACTATCGTCCCTGCTTCCACCACCTCCTCTGGCAGCGAGTTCCAGGCACCCACTACCCTCTGTGTAAAAAACTTACCTCGTACATCTTCTCTAAACCTTGCCCCTCGCACCTTAAACCTGTGCCCCCTAGTAATTGACCCCTCTACCCTGGGAAAAAGTCTCTGACTATCCACTCTGTCTATGCCCTCATAATTTTGTAGACCTCAATCAGGTCGCCTCTCAATCTCTGTCGTTCCAGTGAGAACAAACTGAGTTTATTCAACCTCTCCTCATAGCTAATGCCCTCCATACCAGGCAACATCCTGGTAAATCTCTTCTCCACCCTCTCTAAATCCTCCACATCCTTCTGGTAATGTGGCGACCAGAATTGAACACTATACTCCAAGTGTGGCCTAACTAAGGTTCTGAAGCCTACTCGTGACAATAAGCGATTTTCATTTCATTTCATTAGGTTCTATGCAATAGTTGCATTTACTTCACAGGTGTGAACTTTGGACACCATGGAATAAATGTCAGCATTAAAAGCAAGAGGGTTTTCCATCTGTCAGAACTGCTGGAGATGATCAGATAGTTGACAGGTTCATCTCACAATAAATAACCAATCATTTGGAACTCAGCAGCACCCAATTCCAACTAAAACAGATGAATATTTCCAAGACCTCCTGTTTTTATTTCAGATTTCCGCCATTTTTCGTTTTTGTTTCAGTTCAGTTCAGTTTTAGTTCTCAGGAAAATAGAGTCTTGTGTGCAAGATAATTCTTATCGCAAAACTTCAGGCAGCAGGGTAGCATGGTGGTTAGCATAAATGCTTCACAGCTCCAGGGTCCCAGGTTCAATTCCCGGCTGGGTCACTATCTGTGTGGAGCCTGCACGTCCTCCCCCTGTGTGCGTGGGTTTCCTCCGGGTGCTCCGGTTTCCTCCCACAGTCCAAAGATGTGCGGGTTAGGTGGATTGGCCATGATAAATTGCCCGTAGTGTCCTAATAAAAGTAAGGTTAAGGGGGGGGGTTGTTGGGTTATGGGTATAGGGTGGATACGTGGGTTTGAGTAGGGTGATCATGGCTCGGCACAACATTGAGGGCCGAAGGGCCTGTTCTGTGCTGTACTGTTCTATGTTCTATGTTCTAAAACTATTCAGTTCACCTTGGAATATCCTAATCACAATGCCAACCAGAATTTAAATTTCCACCGGTTTGCATGTCAGAAAACAGTTCACATATTCGCTTCAAAAAAAAAGCAAAACACTCAATAAAACTATTCACTAGAATGAAAGCAATTTAAATGCGCGCAATATCCTGAAAAAAGAGCATTTGCATTAGCGTAGAATTGGCAAGTTTAATTCAAAAAGCTGGGACCCATGCCTTCTGAAGTTGATAGGTAAGTGGCCTTGGCTAGTCAGTGTTGTATTACCTTGTAATTTACTAAATCCAACACGTGCCACTTGAATTTTGCTTTGAATTAACTCTTCAAACTGCCTACGGTGAAAATAATAATTGAACAGAATGATAGGGTGGAATTCATTGTGGGGCTAAGTTCCGTGGTGGAGGAGGGGCGGGTATGGGGAGACCAGGAGTATTTTCTGCCCCAGAGGCTGTGGGAATTCATGCTATATCGAATGTTGCCGGCCTAATTGATTATGCAGTCGGGGGTTTCCCCCTGTTTCGCCTGGCGGGGTGGGAGGGATGGTGCCCACCCTGTTGCCAGAGACAGGTGCCAAATTTAAAAGGTGCCCAGACATCACCACCATTGGAGGAGGACATGACCTGCAGGTCACAAGGAGCTCCAGCCCCCAGACGCCCCTGGAAGTCCTTCTCATTGCAGTGGAGGCCAGAAGGCCTGTCCTCGACCCAGAGGATGGAAGGAGGAGGACAAACCGTCAGACCAATGCAGCATGGGAGGAAGTCTCCAGGACGGCCAGTGCCCAGGTGCTCCACCAGAGGACTGTCGTGCAATGCCGGAAATGGATGAATGATCTAATCCACTCCACCATGGTAAGTGAACCCTCAACTGTTCTTACATTTATGTTAGACGGGACATGGGCCTCAGTGGCAATGGCCCCATCCATGCAGTCCATGCTAAAAAGAGCTTTTCAACATAAAAATGTGATATCTCATAGCCCCACTGCAATCTATCTGGATGGAGGTGGAGAGACCACTCTGGGTCCCTGACCCATCCACACAGAGAGAAGTGGTGATGCGAGAGGGGAAACAAGATACATCAACCTCTCTCCAAGTGCTCCTTCTCTTCAAGGAGTCAGGCATGGGCCCACGGGCATCCAATGGAGATGAGCAGCTGTTAGACACCCCTGGGTCGATTTAGGACTTTATGGAGGTGTCCAGCCATTTGGAACTCCTCGTGTCTGTCAGCCCTTCAGCTTCATCCTCTGCGACCACAAGGGGAGCAGCAGGACAACCAAAGTAAGTTGGGGCCCCCTAATCCTTGGATCTCCAGAGGACGGCAAAGGTAATCCAAGGTGACAAGGTAAACTGATCAGCGGGCTGCTGATGTCGGGGGAGCACCTGGATGAAATGGTAGGGAACGCAAGATTAAGGAGTTTTTATTTCACATGTGGTTGCAAGTGCACTATGAGATTTAATCTTATGACAGTTTTGTAAATAGAGTACACTTATCCTTTAGTGAGTTCTGATGCAGTTTCTTTGGTACTCGTAGCCCTTAAGCCGATGCACGCGCCCCAGATTCTAACATTTTCAGAGGGACATTCCATGCTGGATCTGTGTCCCTGGAATTAGGCCTGTGCAGGGAGTCAACAGTATTTGCCAAGGCCCCTGTGCGAAAAGTCTTCAGCCAAACCTTTGCCATTCACATGCTCATCTGTCCCAATGCCCTCGCATTGTCAGTAATATATGTTGTTGCCACTTCAGTTGTCCAATAGTGCTGACCTTCATCTCCGCCCACTCCCAATCGCCCAACTTTCCCCCTCCCCAAAGTACAGACCATCGCTGCACAACAGTAGCACCTGCTGCCATCCACCTGCAGCGGAAGGTTCCACGTGGTTGATGCTGCACTCACCCATTGCTTTTGGTATTCCAGGCTCCACAGCTGCTGGAGGCCTCCATCTTCTATCATGATCTCCGCTAGCTGGCCCAGGCCTTCTTCCAGCCAAGTTCCAACATGTGCAGGCCACATTGGTCCAGATGTGTTCTGGTAGTTCGGATGTTTGGACAGGCGAGGGTGTAATGGGTAAGATCCAGTTGGACCTTCATCTGCTTCGCATTAATAGAACAGTTTCATGGTGGTCTGTCTAAACTAAAATCTTCTACACTTCTGGGGTCCATGTCCCTCTATTCCCATCCTATTCATGTATTTGTCAAGATGCCCCTTAAACATCACTATCGTCCCTGCTTGTTGGGCAGAAGTGCACCTTCCCGATGTCATTTCAGACAATCCAGAAATCGATTTGCCACCTCCCGCTTTATTGTTTCCCCTGGCGCCACCATTTATCCACAGTAAGTCCTTCCCATTGTAGCAATTTCCCGATTGTGTCATATGCCAGCCAGACCACATTTTAAAACTTGATACACATAAAACTAATACTTGTGAACTTTTAAACTCTGCTCCTTCACGTAAGTGGTCCAAACCAAGATCTTTTGCAAACAGTGAAGTACAAGTGGTTCAGCTTGTGAAGAAGCATCTTACAACTCAATGTGTTTTAGATAGAAAAAACAGGACAACAAATAGATCATGAAATACTATTGGTTAATTGTCGGTTTATGTGTTATTTACTCGTAATGCCTCATATTCTAGCTAGCTACATCAATATGTGAAAATAATGCAGTCTGTGCTGCTTTGGAATTTTAAATATTAATTTGTTTTCCTGATCTAGAATATAATAGAATGATGCAACAGGCTTTGTAATGGAACTACTGGAATTTAGGCTGTGTTTGTTGTCAATAAGGTGCATGCATAGTTGTGCCATTTTCCTCCGTGGCATCATTGCAAGCGACATGGATCAAAACTCCATTCATTCCCCCAATCTCAGTGAGACACCCATCCTCTCTATTTACCAATCATTTGATCCTGGGCAAGGCATAGATCTGGCATAGACATATTCAAGTGAGACTAACCACTCACTTGAATATGCAAATGGATCCTCCCTCAATGGGTGGGATAGGTTGAGTGACTGCAGCTCAGGTCCAATGAAATACCAGGTGCGGGATTCTCCATGCCCCGCGCCAGGCCCGGAGAATCGCCGCAACCGCGCCACGACGCCCTGACGCCGGCACGCGATTCTCCGAGTTGCGGAGAATCGCCGCCATTTGCGCCGCCGCTGATCGCGGGCCTCTGGGCCACGGCCGGGCCGTCGATTCTCCGGACTTGATGGGCCGAGCGGATGCGGGGAAACGTCGGATTCCCACCGGCGCCGTCCACACCTGCTCGCAGCCGGCAGGAACACTGCGTGCAGGATCGGGGGTGGGGCGGCCTGTAGCGGGGGAGGTGGGCTCCTTCACTGGGGGGGGGGGGGGGGGTGCCTCCAATGGGGTCTGGCCGCGATCAGGGCGCACATTTGAAAGAAAGTCCGTGTTTGCGGCCAATGACATAATTGGTTTTCTGCACATGCGTGGACTAGTGCCTCTGCGAAGACGAGTATCGGCAGCCATTTTGCACAGCTATCACACATTGGCAGGAGACATGGCGGGGTGGGGGCGGGAGTAGGGGGAGGGTTTCTGTGCCCAGTGGGGCATATTTCTCGGCGGCGGGAGGTGACCCGTCATTCGCTGACGGCCCCGCCACTGTCAATGGGATTTCCCATTGAATCCACGCCCTCCCACCACCAGGAAATGCACAATGGGGGGGTCTCTGTCAGCGGGACCAGAAAATCCTGGCGAGAACGGTTGGAAAATCCCTCCCGCTATTTTTTAATACACATTCAAAATATACCTACAAGAGTGACAACACTGAATGATAGTGTTTATTGTGACACTGGACAAGTTTCTCTGGCCTCCCCGCGGTGTGTTTCTCAGAGGCGGGTGGTGGCCTGCCATTGGCTGGTGGTGGGATCGTTCTGTCTCCCTGCTGCTAATGGGATTTCCCATTGAATCCACCCCCAAGCTGGCGGGGATGCGCCATTGGAGGGACTGGAAGATCCTGCAGTGTGAACAGCCAGAAGATTTTACCCATAGTGTATGAAACACCGTTTCCGCATGTGCAGCACTGGACATATTAGAGGTGGATTGGAACGATGGATATTGTGTGATGTGTGCATGGGAAACACTCTTGCCATAAGAGGGGTAATCTTGTAAATTTAAAGACGGCAAGTTGTCTTGTGAATTTCAACAAGGAGACCTCCTACACCAAAACAGAGGGAACTACAATGCAAATTGGAACAAGGCACCTGTTCTCTTGTGTGAGTTTTAACAAGGGAAGCTCCCATGTAATTTGCAATTTGTAACAAGAGTAACCCCTGTATAACTTGTAACCAAAGGAACGACTGTATGTTATGGTAAGGCACGCCTACTGTGTCAACTGTAACAAGTGAAATGATCAGGTTAACTGCAACAATAGGTCCCTTGGCCTTCGTGTAACCGTAGCTTTTCCCATCAGTTAAGCTACAATTGAACCTTTCTGTGTCTCACTTACATATTCTGGTAGGTAACCCACGACAGTATGTTTTAGAAACGCACAAGAACCAGACACACAATGGGATCAATTATAGAGAATGACAGATATCTAGAAATGATTCTAAAGCAGTAACATCAAGGAAGGATGTTGCTGGGATCTTAGACCGTGACAGCAAACATTTCAAAGTTTCTCATCAATGATAGAGGGATGAATTTTCAGTGGCATATAGCAGCGGGGCTGGAGGTCGGGGTGGGGATCAAAAACGGGAGGGAAGTTCCAATGCGCCGGCTCAAGCTTCCATAGAATTATGGAGGAGTCAGATTAGCGTTGGGAAGGGTTGTCCACCCGGCCGCAGTGGCTAACCAATTAAGTCCCTCAAGGCCTTAATGGCTTAATTACTGGCACTCTCCCAATGCCAACTAGTGCATGGGTTGCCCCTCGCATTAGGAGGGTATCCATGAATCTACGGCATCTACCAGCAGCAGGACAGACAGACATCAGAGCGGGACATCTATTTTGACACTTCCACTCCAAGTATCGGCTATAGCCGTGGGAGTGCCCATTACCGTGGGGAGCTTTCCCCCGATCTCTGAGGGTCCTAACTGCTTGGCATCCATACTTGGCTGAATATGTGGCTAGCGATTAAGGACGCAGGTGCCCACATGACTCCCCACATTCATCCACAGCAACCCCGCCACCCCCCCCCCACCCCCCCTCCCCTTCCCCCACCGACCGTAAGGCTGCTGACCTTAACTGTTCGAAGTCTCTTATTGGTCCGCCAGACTCAGGAACCTGTCGCCATCCTTAATTAGGCAGGGGTGCCACTTCCGATAAAATCACTCCTAGATCCTGCCTTGTATTTCTTCCCCAACGACTAGATCAAGACCAGGGAATGAAAAGTCAGGCCAAGGTATGGAAATGTCTCTCATGTGTTCCTTATTCCTTTTTTGCACAATGTGCTTATGGAGTCAAGTTGCTGTATTAGTTTCATGTCATTTTTACTCTTGAGGAAGATGAGGGTGCTGTAGTGATGGCAAGGAGCATCCACATTCCAAACAGCAATAACTTACGTTCTCTGCTTACAGATGTTCACCGGCCCTGCTATTTGTAGATTGCTGTTTGTGATTGATGCACAGTGCCTTTCTCGCTGAAGAACCAATGCTGTTAATGTGATTACTGCAAAGCTTAATAATGTCCATACATTATGAAGAGTCATTCCAACGGGGCTAATTAATGTACCATATTTAAGCTACCTTACCAGCACTCGGCTGCATTCACCAAGGACGTAATGGCAGGAATATCTCCTTTAGTGGGGAGCCATTCATCCGATGTAATTAAAGGTACAATTCTGGGCAGCATGGTGGCCTAGTGGTTAGCACAACCGCCTCACGGCGCTGAGGTCCCAGGTTCGATCCCGGCTCTGGGTCACTGTCCGTGTGGAGTTTGCACATTCTCCCCGTGTCTGCGTGGGTTTCGCCCCCACAACCCAAAAATGTGCAGAGTAGGTGGATTGGCCACGCTAAATTGCCCCTTAATTGGAAAAAATAATTGGGTAATCTAAATTTATTAAAAAAAAGGTACAATTCAAGTGCGGGCACCCAAAATGGTAAATAATAATTATAATTGATAAGAGCTCTATGTTGTTTCAAATAATCAAATGTTTGATATTTTAATCTTTCTTTATGGGAATTGCTAAATTTCCAGCATTGTGACAAGTTCACATTTCTTCCTGTTCCTCTGTATCAGAGGGAATGCACATCTTGACTTGACATCTGGTAGAAGAGATTGTCCGACGCTGACGAGGTTGGATTTTTTAAAAAAGTACCACAGACAATTGGCAGCATTAGTGCTAGGAAGCCCTCTGGGAGGAAGGACATCCCCCTCTTTTCCAGAGTTGCTTCATTTCATAGGTATAACAGTACATCAGAAAAATGTGTCAGGGCAGTTTACGGGACTCCAAACACCTCCCTGATTGGCAGTGCTGCATAATTGGCAGTAGCAGTTTTGTTTTACCTTCTTTGGATGTCAACGCAAAAAGTGAATATAATTGGGCCTCTAAATGAAGCGTTCCTCAGTGAATCTCTGCTTTATCAGATAGCTCATGAACTGGGGCTAGAGATGCACTCTATGGAAATCCAATTTTCGCAAGCTCAATGAGTAATCATGAGACGACAGAGATCTGCTCAGTCAAAGGTGGTGAAATTGGTCTGGGGTGCTGTGTGGGTTTTGGTGGATCAGCAGCCTGTTTTACGACTTTTCTTTATAAATTTAGAGTATCCAATTTTTTTCCAATTAAGGGGCAATTTAGTGCGGCGAATTTACCTACCCTGCACATCTTTTTGGGTTGTGGGGGTGAGACCCTGTTTTCCAACTTACTTAATTTTCTTTTCCCTTAATGTCAATGCTGCCAATTTCTGAGTATTAGCTTTGCGCCATTGCCCAAGGTCAATTTTACCACCAAGATTTTCTTCTGTTTTGTAGTTGATTGGCTGCACTGTGTTTTACTCGTCTCTGCGTGGCAGGAACAGAGGCCTGTAAAATAACAGGACGCCATGTCAGGATGGCCCCAAAGCTGTGCTGCCATCGAGGGTCTTTCCCAGGAAGGCAGGTCAGCCGCCGGCTCCGTAGGGGTCCTGTGTTTGGGCCCAGGGGTCCGCCATGTTTAGCTCAGTGAGCTAGACAGCTGGTTTGTGATGCAGAACAATGCCAGCAGCGCGGGTTCAATTCCCGTACAGTTTACCCGAACAGGCGCCGGAATGTGGCAACTAGGAGCTTTTCACAGTAACTTCATACTTGTGACCATAAAAGATTATTATTATTATTATTATTATTATTACATTCCTGCTTGACAGCAGTCCCACAGGGAGCCAGCCTGCTGTAAGATGGCTGAGTGAGTTTCTCCGTT
The DNA here is from genome assembly GCF_902713615.1 of Scyliorhinus canicula. Lineage (NCBI taxonomy): Eukaryota > Metazoa > Chordata > Chondrichthyes > Carcharhiniformes > Scyliorhinidae > Scyliorhinus > Scyliorhinus canicula. Next base: position 194,151,656 of record NC_052152.1, read on the forward strand.
GGCAAGTGCAGGCTCAGGACCTGCCTTCACCCTAGAAATCGAGCTCCTGAAGCCCACAATAAAGTTCAGCCCTGTAAGTTAATGAAAAACACTGTGGCTAGAATTGTACAATACCCCCACCAGTAGGCTTTTAGACCTGGTGGGGGTTGATGTGTTGCAGGACCGTGAAACTGGAGGGCAGGAACAGCAATTTTATTCTGGGTGGGCAAGGCCTCAGACAGGAACCCCTCTCCTGCCCCAACTGAGGCCCTTAAGTAGCCAATTATTGGCCGTTTCCTGCCCAGCCTCAAATTTTAGGCTGGTTGGAAGACTCAACTTCCATGGGGTTAGTCCGAAAATGAATAGAGTTACATCTCGGACGGGAAGCCTCCTTCTGAAGCCGGGTGACCCGGACCCTGCCCTCTACCTTCCCCTCTGCTCTTCCTTTCCCCTCCATCCAACCTCTCCCCTGAGACTCCGATTGCCCCCTTTACACCCTCCCCCTCAGACCTTCCCTCCTCACTCACCCCCTTGCCCTGGGACCCCTTGAACTTACCTGGGCCTGTCGTGCCCGGACCTAGGCACCGTCGTCCTCCTAAACCTCCACCTCTGTCCACTGCAGCGTTGTTGCTGCAGAGACCGGAGTGATGCTGGCCAATCAGGTTGGCTGGCAGCTCTCTAAGGCGAGACTGCCTCCCGAGCGAGGAAGGGAGGTCCCGCCTGCAGCCACTTCACGCTCATCCAAGTGTGAAATGGCTGCGGAGAATCTGGATGGCAGAAAGTGAGAACCCGCCATCTCATGCTGCAAAATATTAAAAGTTTTCACATGTTTACATGTTTGGGTTTTTTTCAGCAGCTTTCAGTCATCCATCTGATTAGGCTGCTCAAGACCCATAAATGCTAGTCGCTAGCTTGTGCCTCTGACGAGGGAATCAAAATGTAAAGGTCCAGGTTCAAAATGATCCTGGAAGGAAGGTGTTCTCTCATTTCGGCCAGCCAACTACAAAATAGAGCAGCCACCAATTTACCAGTGACTCCCCAACCTTCATAGAATAGAATCCCTATAGCGCAGAAGGAGGCCACTCGGCCCATCGAGTCTGCACCGACCTGACAAAAGAGCATCCTATCTAGGCCCACTTCGCTTCCCTAGTCCCGTAACCCTGCAACCCATCTCGCCTTTGGACACTAAGGGGCAATTTATCGTGGCCAACCATCGAAACCTGCACAGCTTTGGACTGTGGGAGGAAACCGGAGCACCCGGAGGAAACCCACGTAGACGCGGAGAGAACGTGCAGACTACACACGGCCAGGTGCCCTTGGCTGGAATCAAACTCGGGTCCCTGGCGCTGAGTGGCAGTAGTGCTGGCCACTGTGCTGCCATGCCGCAGTCCTGACCACCTTCTTCCCCTCGCTTCAACCCCACAAATTGGGCTGATTGCTGGGCATTGGTACAGGGTGCAGTCCATAAAGCCTCAACAGGCAAGCTTCACTGGGGTTTCTCAGGCATTCTCAGCCCACCTGATTTGTTTCTGATGAGGCCTGAGGGCAACTTTACTCATCAGTCCGGTGGAATATCACTGTGCCCTTCCAGAACCTCACGCAGTTTGGGGCACTGCGGAACTGAAACCCCATACGGTCAATGGGTTTACTACCCCGCAGGGCATGCCAACTCTCAGGTTTTCTTTTGTCCGGCAAGCTTCGGTTGGCAGACAATGCGGCGCTGCCTGTGGGAATGATGCATTGTTCTGAGTGCTGGGAAAATGCATGTGGAGAGTTCCGAATCCTCGGGACACTTTGTCGGAAAACACAAAAGATAGATGGTTTGTTTGGCACTTTGGGCAGTATATCTGCTGAGCAGGAATCCGTCCCCTCTCCAATTGAGGATTCTTGCTGGAAGTGAGCGTGAAACGTGAATGGATAAATAAAGCACCGCTCATCAGAATTAGGCCATATCCACGCACGATGCAGTCACAGCACGGCTAAATCCAAGCTGATCCAATCCCATCAAAACCAAGTGAGGGACTCATTCGGCTCCTGGAACCAGGAAATGGCATTAATATATTCAAGCATGAAGAAGCCTCCGATTGTGTCCTGGTTGTAGTGAGCCTCACAGATTGTGGTCATTTTGGATTTCACTTATCCCTCGTAAACTTGTGATACACTTAAATCTGTCAACTCCTGATAAAGAAGAAAAAAATCCCAAACAAATTCAGCAATAGCCTGCGGTTAACGTCCCTACTTTGGAATCTTATACTCCCGTCCTGGCATTCTATTTAAAGGTGAGTGTGAAGGAGCTGGGACAGCAAAGTACTTTTTATGCTATTTATGTTCCCCCTTGCAAGCAATAAAATACATTAATGATCAGTGGAATAGAATGTTGTTCTCTAAGACATCGTCACTTGAAAGCGTTTTTGGACTCATTCACTACTTACGCACAAACTGTACAAGATGACTAAAAGAGGCAGATAGAGGGAGAGGAAGAGAAAACGTGGCTGAAAATGTATTTGGCCTCCCTGGGAGGGGGGGAGGGGGGAGCAGTGGCCCACGGCTTTGGACCTATCCACCTCGACTATGATTTTATTTGTGTCGGTGAAGGCATTTTTGTGGGCGTTTTGAGGTCCTTAAGTTGCTAATTAATGGTCACCATTGGGATTCGACTTGGAGAGGTGAATATCAGAGTTAAGTGTCCAGTATTCTGCACTCAATCGAGGCACACCCATCTCCTCCACCATCCATCCAAGGCAGTTCTATCCTCACTCTGTTGTAACTGGACCCCCAAACCCCTCTCTGGTGCCTGCCAGCTCGGCCCTGACAACACCCCGGACTTGGGCTAGGCCCACGGTTTTGCCTCTTTGGGGACAGCCTGTAGTCCCAGTAGTGGCCACTGCTCCCTCTGGCGCTGCTGGGAATAGAGATCTGCCGGCCATTCGATTGGTAGGCAGCTCTTGGAGGCAGGACTTCCCTGCGGCTGGGGGCAGACGTTCCATCTCAAGCAAATTAATGGCCCAGTAGCTGAGGGGTGACATGGGCAAGTGGGTGAGGGCTCACCGCCAACTTTTCAGCTGGGCGCAAGGGCTAGCCCCTCTGCCTCTGTCTTAAGTTCCAACACTGTCATCCATTTTGGTGCATAGCAAAGTCATAGGAACAGTGTTTGATGCCATTTGCTGAGGGAAGATTGTTGGCTCAGGCACTGGGGCGATCTTTAGGTATAATATTTAAAGTCCCCTTCACAGGCAGACAGGAACTTCAGTTTAATGTCTCACCCAACCATATAATACAGCACGCCTCAGTATTGCACTGGAACTTTAGCCTAGATTTTATGCTCCAGTTTAACCATTATAATTCAGAAAAATGAGCAATTCACATGTCAATGATGCAGGTCACTGTTCCAAGAATTCCACTTCATAATCTTTGGACTACATTGTCTGAACACTGCATCTGATAATCAGACAGGTCACATAATTGATAGAAACATTTTCTTTTTCTCTAAGGAACTCAGATTTTGCTTTAAAACGGAAACCTGTTAAGTTCTTCTGTGTTTCCTCTGCTTGTTGTTAGGCGTCCTTGGGAACTCATTCTATTACTAAACAGATACGTATCATTATCTCTCGTGACTCACAAAGAAACCGTGAAAAGGGAACAGAGATGGGCTCTGTGCGACAGCGATGTAGGGAAGAATGGCAAAGAAAAATTAAGCATTGGTTGAAGAAAATCGATGAAGGACCAGATTTTAGTTTTAAAAATGCCTTTGATTGGTGCAGAAGAGCAGTGCCATTTGCAAATACGAAGCATGTTTTGTGCTTTTATCATCAAAGTGAAATCTGGTACTGCATTAAAATGTAAAGCTCTGCAAAAGTATATATTTTTAAAATTCTGGTTGCTTTTCTAGCTGCTGGAACAAATGGTAGCGAGCAGTGTGGTGGAATGCATCATCTTTAACTGTCCGTAGGATTTCCTGTTGCAGCTTAGCAGATGAAGATGTGATGCAAAGTTATGTCAGCATCATTAGCTCCAGCCACTGTTGTTCTCACTCGCTCTGTCTAGCATGGTCTGGACGGCGCAGTGGTCAGCATTGCTGCCTCACAGCTCCAGGGACCCGAGTTCAATTCCGGCCTCAGGTGACTGTCTGTGTGGAGTTTACTTTCTCCCCGTGTCTGTGTGGGTTTCCTCCGGGCGCTCCAGTTTCCTCCCACAGTCCAAAGATGTGCAGGTTAGGTGGATTGGCCATGCTAAATTACCCCTTGGTGTCCAAAAGGTTCGGTGGGGTTACTGGGTTACGGGGATAGGGTGGAGGCGTGGGCTTAAGGGTGCTCCTTCCCAGGGCTGATGCAGCTCAATGGGCCGAATGGCCTCCTTCTGCACTGTCGGGATTCTACGGGCAGCGGGGAGAGTGTGCAACCCTCTTTCTTTCTGTGCATACCGTTCAGATGTGCTCTCTCCTTTCTTGCAGAGGTGGGCTCTTGTGGAAAGCACAGTTCCGTTTATCTCAAGTGGCCGTTCTTACCGTCTGAGTTGAAAGATTATGTAAATGTTAATAATGCAGGAATCACAGCCAAGCTTATTTTCCCCTCACCCAACACTCATAACACTTCCCAGCAGAGTTCATTCAACAGTGATCAGGAGAACGCCCAGAGAGACTGAGGACCTCCTTTTCACTGGTGGCCTTCACCATTTGTTGTATCTCCACACCAGGTGATGATTTTCTTATAGAAAGACGACCTATTTGCAAAGTCGATCTCCTTTCTGATGTTCTTTACAGCTGTTTGGGCAGCTTGAATACACTTCAGGGCCAGGGTTTAAGCATTTGGTTGGGAAACACTTATTCCAAACACATGCGCAAGGTGCTCTCACTTTTCCATTCAGAATGAAGACGGAATTGTCAGCATCTTGTACCCAATTTGTGTTAATTGCTCGCTGCCACCCCACCAAACCCTTACACCTGGGTGATGGCTTTGCGGAACACCTCTGTTCAATGCACAAATCCGCGAGCATGCCCGTGAACTCCTAGTTGCTTGACCATTATAATTCATCACCTTGCTCTTACACTCACATTTCTACTCTTGGCCTGCCTCAGTCTTCCAGTGAAGCTCAACGCATACTTGAGGTACGACAGCTCATCTTCCCATCAGCTATTTTAGAGCCTTCTGGATCAACATTGAGTTAAACAACTTCAGATCATGAACTTTGTCCTCCATTTTGATTGTTTTTTTTGCCAAGGGCCAGTCTATTGTATTTTCATGTTTTTGTTTTCAGATAGAACTGTTCATTATTCTGCCAGCACTCACTCTGGAACAATGCTTTGTTTCTTCGCTACAACTGTTCGCACTCCGTTTGCCCTTTGTTACAGGACATCTTTGTTCGTTCTAACCTATCCCAGACTCTCCCCTTTATTCCACCTCCCCCCTTTCAATAGCATAAATCCACCACGTTGCTACCTATCTTCAATCCCAAAGAAGAGTTATATTCGGCTCGAAACATTAACCCTCGATAGTTACTGCAAGGCCTGCTGAGCGTTGCCAGCACTTTCTGCTTTTTATTTTTTGCACCTGGGTGTTGAAGGGGAGAATCTATCTCAGCCCTGTATTTGAGAACTTCATGAAGGAGGTGTCTCTCTTTACAAAAGGGCGCTTGAGGGGTAATTTCATTACTTACACTCCTGTTTTAGAGCCTCATTTGCCTGAAGCATGTATTGGATATTCAAATACATGTCTTTCCATCCAGCGACTGGACAATTGCTGGAAGTGCAAGTCCAGTCTCCTGCTACACACGCCCAGTGAGGCAAAGCTTTGCTTAAATTGCATGAATTAAGAACCCTTTCGCTTATTAACACAGGCTGATCTATGCATTGACAATTTTCTTTTTTCAGATTAAGGGCAATTTAGCGTGGTCAATTCATCGAACCTGCACCTCTTTGGGTTGTGGGGGTGAGACCCATGCAGACACTGTGGGAATATGCAAACTCCACGCGGACAGTGACCCGGAGCCGGGATCGAACCCGGGTCCTCGGCGTCATGAGGCAGCAGGGATGATCACCGCGCCACCGTGCTGCCCTGCATTGACAATTTATTACAGTAAGCAGAAATATTAGCCTGGAATTTAATCTCAGCGCACTGTTGAGGGGTTAAATGAAGCCCACAAAAGAAATCTGCTTAACACATGGTTTTACTATTTCAGCAGGTGGGTGGAAAACTGCACGCTAACACTGGCCACTGACTCAGAAGCAGCATTAAGTCTTTATCACTGCAATATGGAGGGACTTGGACAACTAAAATAGCTTTGGTTAAACCAGGGTAGCTGTTAAATGAACAAAAGTGCTGCAGAATGGGGAACTTGATGTCCAGATTTTGGAAGCGCTGAGAAAAGAAAAAGATCAGAGTGGTTTGAGTCATACTGTGTGAGACTGAGGAGGTGAAATCCATCTTCACAGACACAGCAAACGGGCTGGGAGCAAATTGACAACCAATTTGTCACCAAGCCAGCTTTTAGTTTTCATCGACTTGGAAAATATTGCCAAGATTTCTAATTTCAAACCAAATAAAGGAAACAGTGAGATGAGAAAACGAGTCTCCGACAAGGGTTTCAACAATCGTTTTGTGAATCTCAGTGGAAAGGTTAGACATGGCTGAAAAATCATTAACCAATTTTAACCCCTGAAGAGTCATCCCTAAAAATAACACCCTGATCCAGCAAGGATAGAAGGAGCTTGCGGGAACAGGAAGGAGAGTCGGCAGCCACTGTTTCAGGCAATCCACTCCGAGGCTTCCACCATGACCAGCCCACAATCCTAGCTGTGTGTCCGTGGGACCCTCACCCAGGCTGACTACATGGGGAGGTCAGGTGTCACATTTTTCACTCTCACTCCACAGTACAAATACTTCCCACTTTCTCTGTCTGTTAGCTTTGACAAAGAGTCATCGGACTCGAAACGTTAGCTCTTTTCTCTCCCTGCAGATGTAGCCAGATCTGCTGAGATTTTCCAGCATTTTCTCTTTCGTTTCAGGTGTCACATGTCTGCACAACTACAATGTCAAATAACAAGTTAATCTGACTCTCACGTTACACATTTATTGAAATATAGGCATTGCCTTGGATTTGCATGTTATGCAGAGTAAATAGCAGTAAAGAAAAATTTGACAGGCAGTGAAAGATCAGTTGGCCTATCAAACCTATCCCCAACTCCAAGGTCCGAGCATTGTAATCAATCACTCCCTTCCCCTGAGCCAACATCCCATCACCCCACAGCCATGTAATCAAGCCCAGAGTAGAATGGCAATAGATTGGTCAAAGAATTTGGCATTGAGTTTAGATAAAATGATATGGGTAAAGTTGACTAATGTGTTTTCCAGGTTTAAGAATTGCAAGAGTTGTGGCACTCACTGAAGGCATCTCTAGGTAATGCCTGGCACACCAGTGTTTTGCACTGCATTGCTGGTTCTACACTTATTCCTTTTACTATAATTTTCGCAGTCTTGCTGTGCCACCTTGTTCTTTGATCTGCATGGTGAGGCCTCCTTGCGGAGTGAACATTTGTAGCATTGTTTGAAGATTCATTCATTATACATTTGATGACCCCATGTTTTTAAAATATTCATTCTTGGGATTGTGGCGCTGCTGTCGGAATCAAAATGTATTGCCCATCGCTCGTCGCCCTGGAGAAGATGGTAGTGAGCCTCTCTATACTGCTGCAGTTCCTGCGGCAAGGGTCCTCCCACAGGGTGGGGTTTCAACCCAATAACGATTAATAGACAGTGTTACAGCTCCAAGTTTCAGGACGGAATGTGACACCGAGGGGAACTTGAAATTGATACTGCTCCCGAGCGCCTGCTGGCCCTGTCCTTCAGAGTGGCAGAGGATTTGACAGGTGCTGCCGTAGAAGCTTTGGCAGCTCGCAGACAGCAGCCACAATGTGCCGATATTGGAGAGAATGAATTGGTGGGGGGGGGTGGGGGGGGTGGGGGGGGGGGGGGGGGGGGGGGGGGGGGGGGGGGTGGTGGACCAAGTGGGTTGTTTTTCCCTGGATGGTTCAGGCATAAGCTTCACTGTACAGGTGCTCTACATATGTTTATTTTTGATGCAAGGGACTTCTACGGTCGCAGGTGTCATCGTTTCAAAAAAAATGGGAGGTAGAGTAAACCAAACAGCGCATCAAGCCAACGCCACCATTTAACATCATGATCATTGCTGATCTTGGGCTTCCACTCTCCCTTTCTGCCTGCTGCCCGTATCTCTCGATACCCTGAGAGACCAAGATTCTGTCTATCAGAATCTTAAATGTATTCAATGATAGACCCGCCACAACCCGCGAGAGTAGAGAGTTCCAGTGATCCACAATCCTTTGAGGATAGTAATTCCTCCCCATCACAGTCCTAAATGATGAGTTTCTTATCCTGAGGCTGTGCCCCTGTGTTTCAGATTCCCCGACCAGTGGAAACCATGAACGTGACTTTCCCCACCCGCACCATTGCGTCTTTTGCAGGGACGGAGGAGTCCCACCATTAACCGGCCGACAACAGGGTTTCCTGGGCAACCCACTGGGAGATCCCACCAATGGCAACAGCTGAAAAATCCGGCCACGTTTCTCAGCCCCTACCCTATCATGCTCCTTCAGAACCTTTTATGTTTCGTGAGATTGCCTCTCATTCTTCTAAACTCCAGAGAATGTAAGTTCAATTTGCTCAGCCTCTCATCAGTGGTCAGCCTCCTTCTACCCCATTGCATCAATTTAGTGATCCTTCACTGTACCACCCCCCAATGCACGTGTCTCGTTTCTTATATGTGGAGGACACAACTGCAGCTGCAGGGTTCCAGATGTGAGGCTGCATTCTCCAGTTCCTCAGATGCGTGTTTCTCGACAGCGCGCCGTTCGCTGGCCATTTGACAATGGGGTTTCCCATTGGGGTTACCCCACGCTACCCCTTTATCTTTGTTCATAAGACAAACCCTCCAGACTGGGAATCATCCAAGTGACTGTTCTCTGAGCCACCTCCAATGAAGTAATATATTTCCTTAATAAGGGGACCAAATCTGCTCACAGTATTCCAGATGTGGTCTCACAGTACTTTATACAGTTGCAGCAAGACTTCCCGACTCTTATACTCCAAACCCCCTGGAAATAAGGGCCGACATTCCATTTGCCTTCCTGATTGCCATCCGCACCTGTGTGCTAGCTTTCTGTGGTTCGTGCACAAGTTCCCCCCCCCCCCCCCCCCCCCCCCCGGCCCCTTTGTGTTGCAGCTTTCTGCACTTTATCTCCGTTTAATAAAATACTGGGCTGGATTCTTCGCTGTTGGGATTCTCCATTGCGCCCGGCAAAGAACCAGTTACCCCCACTCGCTATTTCCTGCCCATTAGCCAATTTTCCATTCATGCCAATATACTACCTCCAACAACATGGGCTCTTAACTTACGACTTAACCTTTTGTGAGGTATCTTGTCGAATACCTTATGGAAGTCCAAATGTAGCACACCTACTGGTTTCCCCCTATCCCCTCTGGTTGAGACTCCCTCGAAAAACTCGAATAAATTAGTCAGACACAATTTTTCTTTCATGAAACCAGGCTGACTCTGCTTGATTAGATTATGATTTTCCAAATGTGCTGCTGTTACGTCCTTCATAATTGTTCCCAACATTTTTCCAACAATAGATGTTAGGCTAATCAGTCTATAGTTACCCGCTTTTTGCCTCTCTCCTTTTTTGAATAGAGGTGTCACATTGGCGGTTTTCCAATCCTCCGGTACTTTGGTAATTACTCCGGTAATTGCAACCAATCCATCCACCATCTCTTTAGTTACTTCTTTTTGGATCCTAGGATGCAAGCCATCGGGGCCAGCGACTTATCTGCCTTCAGCCCCGTTAGTTTGCCAAATACTACTTCTCTAGTGATGGTGGTGGTGTTTAATTGCTCCCCCATATTCTTTAGTATTAATGCGATGTTCGAAGTATCTTCCACTCAGACTGATGTAAAATATCTGTTGAACCCCTCTGCCATTTCCTTGTTCCCCATAATGCCTTTTATTACCTCAGGACATTCCAAAGTGGTTCACAGCCACTGAATACGAGATAACATGGAAGGTTTTTCTTTCTTTAAACTCAATGGGATGCAATCTCTGTTGTAATCTAAGGAATCAGCAGGGTAGGCATGGTGGTTAGCATAAATGCTTCACAGCTCCAGGGTCCCAGGTTCGATTCCCGGCTGGGTCACTGTCTGTGCGGAGTCTGCACGTCCTCCCCCTGTGTGCGTGGGTTTCCTCCGGGTGCTCCGGTTTCCTCCCACAGTCCAAAGATGTGCGGGTTAGGTGGATTGGCCATGCTAAATTGCCCGTAGTGTCCTAATAAAAAGTAAGGTTAAGGGGGGGGTTGTTGGGTTACGGGTATAGGGTGGATTTGTGGGTTTGAGTAGGGTGATCATGGCTCGGCACAACATCGAGGGCCGAAGGGCCTGTTCTGTGCTGTACTGTTCTATGTTCTATGAAAGATAGCAGCCAATTTGCACAGGGCTCAAAAACAGCCAAGAGATAAATGGCCAGATAACCTGGGCGGGATTCTCTGGCCCTGGGGTCGGCTCAGAGAATCGCCGCGACTGGCGTGAATTGCGCCACGCCGCCCCGACGCTGGCACGCGATGCTCCACTCCGGAGAATCGGTGCCGCTGGCGCCGGCGTGGTCGGCGCGGTGCCATCAGGGGGCCGCTCTACGGTTCACCACCCGGGATGGGCCGAGTGGTGGTAGCGAAAAACCCGAGTACTGCCGGCGCCGTTCTAACCTACTCTTACCCGGCGGGACTTCGGCGTGGAAGAGTCCGGGGGCGGCCTGTGTGGAAGGAGGGGGGGGTCTGACCCTGGGGGGGCCTCCGGTGTGACCTGGCCCGCAATCAGGGCCCACCGATTGTCGGGCCGGCCTCTCGGGCTGGTGGCCTCCTTTGTTCCGCGCCGGCCCCTGTAGTCCTACGCCATGTTGTGTCAGGGCCGGTGCAGAGAATGGAGACACCGCACATGCGTGGACCAGGAACGCCCATCTGACACCGGGATCAGCAGCTGGAGCAGCGTGCGCTCCAGTGCCGTGTTGGCCCCCTGTAGGGGCCAGAATTGCTGATCCTGAGGCTATCTTGATGCCGTCGAGAAACGCGACGGCGTTTACGATGGCGTCAACACTTAGCCTCAGGATCAGAGAATCCCGCCCACTGTTTCACCCATATTGGTTGAGGGCTAAATATTAGGGGACTGGGAGAATGTTCCTGCTCTTCTTTCAGTAGTTCCATGGGATCTTTTATGTCTGCCTGTGAGAGAAAATCGTGCCACAGTTTAACCTATTGTTCAAATGATGAATTTGAAAGGACTGACTTCAGTATTGCTGTTTCACTGGTGGTAATTCATAATTATAACAGGATTAAATAGAAGCAATGGGAAATACCTGTGCATTAGTACAAATCTTATTTTAAACTTTATATATGACCCCCAAGGGTCATGGAACATATCTATACAGCTAATGATAGAAAAGACATGGATACCCTTGAAATAATGAGTTTTTTCAGAGTTTTTTAACTGGGCTCAGTTAAAACAGAGTGTTTGGAGTTTCACTCATCATTGATTCATTGATCCTTGTCTGGACATGTTTGATACTGCCATAAACGCTGCTATTTCCAGCCAGTAACTCCCTTCACCTGTCATTTTGAGGAATCCAAAATTCACAGAAATGTATCAGATGGAGATTATATATTCAGATTGTATTGTTCATTCGAGGAATTTAATTCTCCTTTCTTCCCCACCTCCCAATCCACTCCCAATAAACACTGGCGGCGTGATTCTCCGCCTGCGTTTGCACGGTGACTGGAGAATCCCGCTGAGGACAACGGATTTTTCCATTGTTGGCATCTCGCGTGTGGCATTCTTGCAGCGGGCGGAAGAATCCAGCCCGGGCATCTATATATGAATATTACAAAATTTGTTTCATTTCAAGTGAGGAACAGAGTCCATGGCCAGAATTTTATGCTCTCCCGAGTCAAGTCCTAAGGTGGGGGATTGGGGAGCGTAGAATTGCATGGATGGGATTCCCTCCGGGATCCCACCCGCCCCAACCCAGACGCAATTTCACAGTGGAGCAGGCAGCACATCAGATGAGAATCCCACCAATGTTGGGCGGCATGGTAGCGCAACTGGATAGCACTGTGGCTTCACAGCGCCAGGGTCCAGGTTCGATTCCCCGCTGGGTCACTGTCTGTGCGGAGTCTGCACGTTCTCCCCGTGTCTGCGTGGGTTTCCTCCGGGTGCTCCGGTTTCCTCCCACAGTCCAAAGACGTGCAGGTTAGGTGGATTGCCACGGTAAATTGCGCTTAGTGTCCAAAAGGGTTAGGAGGGGTTATTGAGTTTTGGGGCTAGGGTGGAAGTGAGGGCTTAAGTGGATCGGCGCAGACTCGATGGGCCAAATGGCCTCCTTCTGCACTGTATGTTCTATGTTCTATGTCCACATTATGGCACTTAAGTGGCCATTTAAGGACTTTCCCCACCTTGCTTCAAATGTTATGCTGGCAGGCATTGATTGTATCAGGGGGCTGAATAGAAAAAATTAACGCTATCAATCTCAAATGGGAAGATGGGTGGAGGGGAGGTGCTTCGATTTGAAGGCCCCTTCAGATTTGGGGTATCATCCCCTCAGCGACCTGGGAGCTCCAGCTCTCCCTCCCGCCCACAGCCTATTCCCTGATCCCAAGATCACACCCCCACCTCCAAACCCCCTCCCCCCCCCCCCCCCCCCCCCCCCCCCCGCCCCTCCCCATCACCTTCCTGGGCATCTCCTACTGTCTCGTTCCCAGGACCTCTGGTATTTAGCTGAGGTGTGGTCCTGTGACTTAACCTCAGCACAAAGCTGCAGTACCTTTTCTGGCCACTGCAGTTCTGTGCCTGGAGGGGCTGGAGAGCTGTCGGCCAGTCTGATTGGCCAACAGCTTTCCAAGGTCAGACTTCCATCCAAGGGTGGATGGAAGTCCCACCTGCTGCCAATCAACATTCAATTGAGCATGAAATGGCAGAGGGCCTGTTGAAGCCGGTGGGGATACGTTCCACACTGACTCTCAGGATGGCAGGCGCTTGGCACTCGCCATCTTGAAAACTCAGGCCCATCAGTAGAAATGACAGCTTTGAACTCATTGACAACTGATTAAATACATTTTATTACATCTTTTGTACTTCTGAGAGATATTGACACTGAAGAATAAAACCCTGCAAATGATACCAAGACTGCAAACGTTGCCAGCTGTGTTGAGAATAGTCTTGAACTTCAAAAGGACATAGGCATGTTGGTGGATTGGAAAGAATAGTGGCAGATGAAGGCCATTGCAGAGTGGTGTGAGGTAATTCATGTTGGCAGGAAGACTATGGGTAGACAGTGCAAAATAAAAGGAGAATCTCCAAAGTTGGTGTTGGAACTGAGGGATATCAGTATATATATATATATAAGGCAGATGGCAGGGCACGTTGAGGGAGCAGTTAATAATGCATGTAGTACCTTAGGCTTTATTAATAGGGGCATTGAGTGCAAACATAAGGAGGTCATGTTGAACCTATATAAAACACTAGTTGGGCATCATCTGGAGTGCTGCATCCAGTTCTGGGCATCATACTTGAGGAGAAATATGAAGTGTTGAAGAAAGTACAAAGGGGATTCACAACAATGATTCCAGGAATAAAGGACAATAACTATGAGATTGGAATGGAGAGTTCTGGACTTTTTACCTTGGAAAAAAGAAGGTAGAGAGGAGATATGATAGTGGTGTTCAAGATCCTGAGGGGTATTGTCAGTGTAAGTAGGAACTGTTCCCACTCAAGGGAGCATCAAGAACTTAATGACACACTTTCAAAATCATTGCCAAATGAAATAAAACTCATGTGAGGAAAACCTTTTTCACCCAGAGGATGGTTGGAGTCTGGGATGAACTCCTGGGAGGGTGGTGGAGGCAGATTTGGTCGAGGCAGTCAAGCGGGAATTGAATTGCTTTCTGTAAAGAAAGAATGCGCAAGGTTATGGGGGTCAGGCTGGGGAGTGGAACTCGGTAGAATGCTCTTTCAGAGAACCCGTGAAGACTCGATGGGCCAAATGGCCTCCTTCTGCACTGACAAGATTCTGTTACTTCAGTACTTACTGCAAACAGCAAACATTTCTTGGGTCAGACGTAGAGTTCCCCTACCTTTGCCTGTAACAGTGCCTGGCTGAAGGCATGGGTGCCAATGGTGAGTTGATGGAAGTAGGGGATGCATAAGAGGCCAGAATTGGAGGAATATGGAATAAACTTGTTTCCAGTTGGTTTTGCTGCTGATGCACCACCGTCAAGAATATTCAAAGAGCTGAAGTAACCTACTCCCTTTGAACCGTCCATTGAAATGCATTTAAATCCCATGTTACTTTAAGAGATGTCACCATCCACAGCATTGTATTTTTAGCCCTTTCCATGCAATTCTCGATATCACGTGCATGCTTATTCATCGCATGCAACATAGAGAGATGCAGGAAGAAAATACTTCTAACTTTGCATTATACAGTGAGAAACATACTGATCATGGGCAGTAAAAGAAACACATAAATTCTGGTCGAAGACACGGACAACAAATTTGAAGTCTGCAGCTATGTTTCACTGGTGCATGCACCACGGTAAGATAATTATAATAGCTATTGTGACCACTCCAGACTCCTGCAGCTTGTCCATGTGACCTATGCATATTCTGATCAGATCTTGTCTCATCGTTGTAATGTCAAATAATCATTATAACAGAGACACGACTGTTCAATTCAGAATGATCCTGGCCGGATTTCTCTGGCTGATGTAATTCATTTTGCCCGCCGGTATCGCGTGTTCACCCATAGGTTTCCCGGCAATGTGGGATGGCGTCAACGGGAAATCCCATTGACAAGAGGCGTGAGTATAGAATCCCGCTACCAGCGAATGGCCTGCCATTGAGACACACGTGACTTGGTGTGGTGGTATGATTTGCATAGCTGTCTGCCATTGGTGCAGAACACCGGCTTACCATTGGTCCTGGTCGGTCATGTGCCTCTCGACCGATTGGTTGAGACCGGTCAGCACGGTAGCATGGTGGTTAGCATAAATGCTTCACAGCTCCAGGGTCCCAGGTCCCAGGTTCGATTCCCGGCTGGGTCACTGTCTGTGCGGAGTCTGCACGTCCTCCCCGTGTGTGCGTGGGTTTCCTCCGGGTGCTCCGGTTTCCTCCCACAGTCCAAAGATGTGCGAGTTATGTGGATTGGCCATGCTAAATTGCCCGTAGTGTCCTAAAAAAGTAAGGTTAAGGGGGGGTTGTTGGGTTATGGGTATAGGGTGGATACGTGGGTTTGAGTAGGGTGATCATTGCTCGGCACAACATCGAGGGCCGAAGGGCCTGTTCTGTGCTGCACTGTTCTATGTTCTATGTGACGGCTCTCCGATTGGTCGAGAGGCTGAGTTAACCACGCCTCCATACCGAGGTATAAATAGTCAGAACGCCCGGCAGTCGTCCATTTATTGTAGTCGACCGCAGGGCTAAGTTCTAGCTTATTAAAGCCTAACTTTTGTACAGCAACTCGTCTCATGTGCAATTGATGGCTCATCACTTGGGTAACCAGAGAATTCAGCCCACTATCTTTTATATCTGTTTTGCATACAAATCAGAATTTACAGGATAATGAGGGCGATTCACACTTGACTCCAGAGTTTGGCAACCCGAATCAACAATGCTCTCTGGAACAGATTAACAGACTCAATCCTCTTGTTTACTGTGGAGCTGCAAAGATTCATGTTTAACAGTAACATCCAGTTATTCACCAATTTGTCAGAACAGCCGAGTGTACATATTGCATTTCATGTTGTTAACCTTCCAAACTGATTCCAGCGAATGTAAACCAACATTCCTCTAAATGAATCGGCAACTTCTCTTGACTATTGATACCCACTTGTTTTCAGAGTGTCCCGTGAATTGCTGTCTTGGCTATTGGGTAGCCAATTTATTGCTTAAGGAGATTGCAGCAGGATCTAGAATTTGGAATGTGATTTGATTGCAGGGGCTTAAAGCTGCTAAATTTCCAAAAGATGGATCAAATGAGTGGAATCAGATTAATTTGAATGAAGACTAAATGTTCCCCCTTAGTTCAGTTTACAAACCCCAATTACCATCTGTTTCGGAGAAAAATGAAGTTATTTTCAAAGCAAGGGGAAGCTTTTGGCTGATGGTGTCATTATATAATCACTATTATATCAAGTCTGTGAAAATGGCCTTTGAGGTTTGTTTCTTGTGGCAGCGGTGATGGTGTGTGTCAGAGTCTATTACTGTAACCTTCATGCAAACACTGTCTGATAGCCTGTTTCATTTTCACCACATGCGGAACAAAGACTAGTTGCCTTGTTGCTCAATCTCCACTTTGACGGAGACATTTGCTTCTTGGCCCCACCTTTGGCTGTTTTAGAAGCAGCTGATTCCACCGCAAGTCTCTGTCAAAACTCAGAGGTGTGTGGAAAGACTTTGTCCCGAAGGACACATGTAGCTACATGACCACAAGGGCTGAGAGAGGAACAGAGGGTGCAGACATGGCTGATTTAAGAAAAACACTTCTCTCATGTTGGATATCATGGGTTGTGTTAATCTGTTCCAGAGCGCGATGTTGGTGCGGGCTGCCAAACTCTAGATTCAAGGGAGATTCACCCTCATTATTCTTTAAAATTCTGATTTGTATACTAAACAGATATAAACGGGTATCATTCTGGACTGAACAGTCTTCATCCTCGATTTCAGTCTAGTCCGTGTTATAACGATTATTTTTAATTACAACGAAAAGACGAGACTTGATCAGATTTGTATAGATCACACGGGCAAGCTGCGGGTAACCGGAGTGGTTACAATCTTAATTCTCCACTGCACCGGAAAGCCCGGCTGGCGGACTGGGAAATCCCGCCCAATAGCTATTACACCTATTTTACCATGGTGCCTGCACCATTGAAACGTAGCTGCAGGTTTCAAATTTGTTGTCCGTGTCATGGGCAGAATTTATGTGTTTCGTTTTACTGCCCATGATCAGTATGCCTGTGTAGGTGGTAAGAATTTTCTTACCCTGGGACTGTCTGTTCCGATTAAATATTTCCAGCAGCAGGCATCTCGTGAGTTTAATAAATAAAGGTGGTTCTTTATTACCACATACTTACCTTAAAATGATGCGACGCTTCACTCACTCGTCTCACGTACACTCTGATACACACACAAAGATTAGATGCAGGTGATGGTAATGTACTGTTACAGCTTATTAGTATCTCAGTTGGCAGTTTAGTAGTTTCTTAGTTGCAGTTGATGCTTTGAAGTCAAAGCAAAGGATCAGCAGGTTGTGTGGTTTCTTGCAGTCAAATATGTTGGTTCTTGGCTGAACTGATGCCGGAATAGGTTGGGGGTGTCCTCTCTCTCTTTTTGTTGACATTTTCCACTTTTAAGCTGCTGTTAATTACTTTGGCTGCTTGATGGCTGCAGCTAATCTAATGGCTCTATTGGTGGAACTCTGCAAGCGGCTTCTAGTTAATTTAAAAGTAGAGAGCAAAATGGTTCCCTTATCATGTGACTCCCAGAAGTTCAAAGTCCTTTTTCCTAACAAAGGGTAGTGTATATGTTGGTTCCAATTATATGTGTTGCCGTTTGGTATGATGAGAGTTTGAGACAGCTATTGTGCCTTTGTATTTGAATGACCCATTCAATTGATAGCACCTTTTTGAATTGGTTTCAGGGAAAGGCATGGATTTAACATCAGTCCAGAATGTTTCTTTTGTTCGCTCTTGATACAAGGGAATGGTTTCAATCTGCAAAAGAAGTTAGGTGACCCTGAGGTGAACATCTTTTACAGCCTTCCGTGGTCGGTTTTAAGGTGCAAAAATTAGTTTTAAATTAAGAATATACTGTGGTGGTGACACACGCTTGTGCAAGTATTCACTGGAAGAATCTTCTGTCTACACGAGCACCTAGAGAGCATCTCCTGGCAAAGAGGACTGATTTAGGGAGTAATGTTATTTTTATCATTAAGAATGTTGGGCTTGCATCCTCAAATCTGAGAAAATTAACCTCTTTGAGGTAATCATGGCATTGAACAGATACTTAACCATCAAGGATAATCAATGCTTCGCCACAGCGGTAAGCTTTCCTTCAACAGCTGAACTAATAAAATGCTGTGCACATTTCTGACTGTAAGTGTGAATTATACACCCAATTTAGACTGAGGGGCAGTGCATACTGGCTCCTGTGTGACAGTATTTCCTGCACTTGTTTAAGAAAATATCCAGAAACTACCATAGACTTTTCCCAAAATACGTTAGAAAAGATAAATTTGTAAATATACACCATTAGGCGCGGCAAGGTTGCGAAGTGGTTAGCGCTGCTGCCTCACGACATCGAGGCCTCGGGTTCGATCCCGGCCTCGGGTCACTGTCTGTGTGGAGTTTGCACATTCCCCCCACAACCCAAAAAGATGTGTAGGTGGATTGGCTACGCTAAATTGCCCCTTAATTGGAAAAAAATAATTGGGTACTCTAAAAAAAATTTTTAAATATGACCCATTAAAAGCAGTTAAAATAATGGCTCCATAATAAAATGGAACTGATTTGTTGTACTGATGGAGTGGAAGAATGTCAATGTTGGGAAGTCAAATATTTTGCAAATGCTGTCACTGATTACTATTATCAAGGACCTCTAGATCAGATACCTCAGAACCATAGCTGATCGACACAACAAAAGTGGAAATAGCTGGCAAATATTATATCTCGTGAAAATAACTCAATTTTGGTGCTGTTGAAAGGGTAGCTCAGTCTTAGACCAATTATCTGAAAGAATTGATCAGCATTCACACTGAAACTGTTCTGGTTCAACATTTAAATTGAGCTCCCCCTATTGTATTGGCCAGGAAATCCAATAGTCCATTCACCCAAACACAACTTACAGACTCGGAATAAGGCATCCAATTTTCCGAATGAATCGTATTATTTGTACAGTTACTGATAAACTAATCAATCTTAGACAACAAGCATTTTGCATACTTAGATCATGATACTAAGTTATTCAAACTGGAATTTTAAAACGATAAAAGTGTGTGTATAGGCTTACAATAGGCTGCAGAGGGCCAAAATACAGAAGGATGGAAGTGGTCAGACATGAATCAATGTTAGATGAGTTGCAGACCAGATGGGAAAATAGATAATGAAACAGAGAAAGGAAAAATGGGCATAAATTCCGAAGGCTTAATGTGTATCGGTCAGTTTTTTTAAATTGGCACCGTTTGAATGGTGTTGCACCCACACAGCTACACCTGCAGATTTATGGAAAATAGACACTTTACTTTTAAACACAAATAGATATTGGACAATCTGCGGTGAAACAAGATGGAGTCGAGAAATAAAGTGACCTCCCTTCTTGTCTGCCAATATACATGGAAGCTTGGAAATAAGCCTGCTTATCTGGTTAGGATATTAAAATACAAACAACATTTCGGGATATTCCATTGAAAAGACTTTAAACAGATGTTTCCTGTGGATTTAAATGGCCACTATTGGCCTGGTGAAAAATGGTCCTGTGAGACTTCTTGGATGGAGAAGGGAATCGAACAGCATGGGTTTGATGAGAATGCATTCTATCATGAGATAGAATAGTCAAAACTCAAGCTTGGATTGGATTTGTTTCTTGTCACGTGTCCCGAGGTACAGTGAAGAGTATTTTTCTGCGAGCAGCTCAACAGATCATTAAGTACATGAAAAGAAAATAAAAGAAAATACACAATAGGGGAACACAAGGTACACAATGTAACTGCGTAAGCACCGGCATCAGATGAAGCATACAGGGGTGTAGTGCTAATGAGGTCAGTCCATAAGAGGGTCATTTAGGAGTCTGGTAACAGTGGGGAAGAAGCAGCTTTTGAGTCTGTTCGTGCATTGTGTACTTCATTGTGTGTCAATCCTTCAGTCATCAGGGACCATTTGACTGGTCAATGGGAAAGAAAAATAGAAACTTGTGATAAGGAAAATTTATTAACACACATAATGAGAGAAGCCTCATGTTAGTCTGAGAGAGAAGAAGAGAGGGAAGAGTTAGCACCCAGCAATGGCAAGACCCTGCCTAGAATCCACTAACAGGCAGAGAAGCGCGACTAGCCTTTTGCCCACCAATTTGAAGAACAAAGCTAGATGTGCTGCTATCAGGGCTTGACTGCACCTTGACTGATGCCAGAAAGCCATAAACCAACTGCTGCAAGTAGTAAGCCATCGCAGATTTGTCGCCGGAAACTTCCAACTTCCATTTCCTCAGTAAACAGAAAATCAAAAGGAGACCACCAGGCTGCAATGTTCCAAGCTTCCAACTTGAAATGCTCGGGTATAATGCTGACTTTTCGAACTTTTTAAAAAAGCTGAGTGTACCTCTTTTGTAATCACCTTTCCATCTTTGTGTGCGTGCCTGTGTGTGTGTGTATGAGTGGGCGTTGATGTGTTTCAATTGGGTTTTGAGAAAGAAATACTTATTCTTCCTCTTTTAAAAACCTATGAGATACCCCGGTTTGTTCATTGTGATCCACAGCACTCAAGGGGTTAAAATGTTCTTTCCTTGTAAAAAAAACAAATTTTTCTGTGGTTAGTCAGGAGGTGGAAAAAAAGGGGGGACTATCCACCCATCTCTCCCCTGTCCGGAACAGTGGAGTTTCATGGACCTCAGTGCTGACTCGAAATTAATAATTGGGATTGGATTGATAGCGGTTGGAAAGCTGACATCAAATCCAAAACACAATTGTCGGCTTAGGAGGCTTCAATCTCACTAAGAGCAATCTCCATATCTGTGCACGTTTGTTCTCTGTATGGATTTCCCTCCCATCTCCAATCATTATTGAAGCTGTAATCTCTTGTTGAGCGTGAATAGTATTACTGAGAAAACTTTGCCCCCTGCCCAGTGACCTTGGATCATTTACTGTGCCACGCTCCGCTTCTGCCTGTTAATCAATGATTAATGGCACAAAAATCATGTAAAATAGGCCTTCAGATGGGTTAAGAACCATTCATTTCCACTGAGTCGAAAGTTGTTGCCTTACTAAAGTTATCTGAAATTTTCCAGTGTTAAAGGTCGAACGACCAGCAATCAGACTGGAGTTTATTGGTCCTGTCAGCGATGGGCAGGGATTAAGACAAAAAATCCATTTCCCAATGGTGGGATAGGCTGTTGGAATTTTGTTATCCCGACTTGTTAAGGTGGGTTAAAGGCGAGTCGAGCTTCCTGGTGAAAAATGCCCAGAACATCCATTTGCATGCATTAGCATCTCGTGCATGCTCGATAAGAGGCTACTCGTCAGAATTAAATTTGCGTTCCAGACAAAGCGAGAATTTATAATGTTCAGTTTTATGACTGTATCGAAGTAGCTGCTCCTGGTGAGCTTTACTCTTTCACAATATTGAGGTCAGTAGATGTAGCTTTCTCCTTCTTGGAGACCTCAGATAACTTTACTCCACAACTGTCAGCAGACGCCACACCAAGTCTGAGCAAGGGAGGCTGGCCAAGGCTGGAAGGTGTGGGGCGGGAGGTTGGTGGGGGCAACGGCATGGAAACGTGGAGAGAAGACTGGATAGGGGAGGCAGACTTACGGAGGAAGGGTGAGGAGGAAGTGGGGAGGGGGCGAGAGTGTCCGTGGAAGGCGAAGAGTGTCTTAGAGGGTGGTGTCCTTGACGTCGATGATGGCAGCCAAATTGTGACTCCAAACCTCCATCCTCCTGGGTGAATGATCATGGCTGGCAAGGGATCATGTCGTGAGTCTTTCCATGCTGCCAAAGCAATGGACCCTCAAAAAAAGTTTCTAGGGTAGTAGAGACAAGAGGAAAAGTGTTTGCATGAGGCTTTTTGCACATGGCTGTCACCACCCTGGTCAAAGAGCAACTTCTCCGTACACAGTCATGTATGAACAGGAGAAACACCCATCTATCATCCTCAGGATGTCCTTTATCTGGAAGGGATGGTGGGGTTGCCATGTCCAGACAGAAGCCAAGTGAAAGGCTTTGCACTTGCCTGCTGGTTTTGAGATGGAACAAAATATGTAAAGAACATGGTCACTTAATATATCTCTTCAACTTGTTCACAAAGCGATTGAGGCATTAATGAGGCGGCCTGCAAACAATCCTGCCTTGATAACGTCTCTCATCCAGATGAGGAGAAGATTGGTCCATTGCTGTTTGGCACATGGGCCTGAGCCACAAGAGGCAGCAGAGCCTCTGTAAGGTGAACAGGCTGGTGCACATGGACCACAGTAAAGGTGAGTACTGGCCTGACCATGGGTGTATCGCCGATGGTGCTCTTGTCTAGAGATGAATGAAAGGCAATGCCGGAGGTGCCTTCATAGGGTGTGGTTGCTCCCATTCTCCAGCTACTCCAGTACGTGCTATGGCCACAATATATGAACCCAGACCACCTCAGCAATATTATAGACGCAGCCTCCAGAAACTGTTGCTGCTGCTTTTTTCCTGTCTGTCAAGAGATGCAAGGGAAACTGAACACTTAGCTTTCAGGTAAACGGGGAAGTGGTGGCACAGTGGTATTATCAGTGGACTAATAATCCAGGATATTGCTTTGGAGGCTTGGGTTCAAATCCCATCACAGATGGTGAAGTTTGAATCTGGAATCTGGAAAAATAAGGGGCGTGATTCTCCGCAAATGCGGAGAATCGTAAAGGCTGCCGTGGGACAGGCCGTGACCCATGGCAGCCTTCACGGCCACTTCCGGGGCCGATTCTCCCCCCGCGGGCGGGGCTAGGAGCGCGGCCCCGTGCATCACGGCGGCGCGGCCTTGACGACGGTTGTTAAGGCCGCACGTCATGCGTCACGGCGGCTGATGCGGCCGATGACGTCAGCCGCGCATGCGCAGGTTGGACAACACCAACCCGCGCATGCGCAGTTGGCGTCTTTCTCCTCAGCCGCCCGGCAAGACGTGGCAGCTTGATCTTGCCGGGCGGAGGAGGGGAAAGAATGCGTCTGTTTTGGACGCTGGCCCGACGCGCGGTGGGCACCGATCGCGGGCCTGTCCCCTCCCGAGCACAGTCGTGGTGCTCCCGTGCCATTCGGGCCTCTAGATGCCCCAAACGGGCATCTGCCGCCCGTTTCACGATGGCAGCGAGCAGGTGTGTTTGCTGCCGTGTTGAAACGGGCGTGAAGGCCTGGCCGCTCGGCCCATCGGCCTCGGAGAATCGCCGCTTGCCGTAAAAAACGGCGAGCGGCGATTCGTGGTGTGGTTGTGGCGTAGGGGGGGGAGGAGAATAGCGGGAGGACGTGAAAAATGTCGGGAGGCCCTCCTGCTATTCTCCCACCCGGCGTGGGGGGGCGGAGAATCGCGCCCAAGGAATTAAAAGTCTATCGATGACCTTGAAACGAATGTTGTGAAAAACCCATCTGGTTCACTAATGTCCTGTGGGGAAGGAAATCTGCCGTCCTTACCTGATCTGGCCCACATGTGATTCCAGACCCACAGCAATGCTGTTGACTCTTGAAATGGCCTAACAAGAAACTCAGTTCAGTGACGCCCACATCCCATGAACGAATAAAAAAAACACAATGTAAAGCTCAGACCACTATGGACAGGAACGGAGGGGGAATCCTCTTAATGAATTGGACATCAGCACTGCCACCTGAGATCCATTTTGCATTTTGTTGCCTGCCTGCACAAAGCTTTAAGCTGTCCCAGTACCACAGAAAGCCACTGGCATTTCACAGAATTCTGTTCCACTCACTGATGTCACCAGTACAGCTGTATATGAATTTAGACAATTTAGTTGGATTTGAGAATGGAGTACCAGTTATGTCATAGTGCACGCAACAGGAAGGGAAAGTGGAAGCTGTAATAAAGGAGCAAGAGAGACATCTTTCCTCCCTTCCTCAGCTGCACAGCCTAGAGATGCAGACCTCACAGGGCCAAATTACTAACAAAGATTGCAGGTCCAATAGTCTTCCTACCAGAACAATGCTCCTGTGACAATGTACTGAGCCAAATTGACAGAGTCTTACTCTGCATCCTGGTGAAAGCTCTATCTGCTCCTCATCTCTGGAACACGCAGCAGCTATTGATAAAGTCCACATTTGGGGAATTGCGCCTCTAATGTGGTGATGGATGAAGTGTTGCTCCAATACGTGTAATGACACTGGTGACTGCACAGGTCTTCTTGTCAGTGGGCTCAGCATCGGCTATAGTGTAACAAAGGTTTCATGAGCCATGGCTGTGGAATAGTCTTGATAGTCCAAGGTCACATTCCTGATGCGTTAGTGTACCAAATAATTATGTGTGAATAATAGCACTGTGCCTGTTGCCTGGGAATGCTCATTGCTTGCATGATCCCAAGTTTTGATTCGTGGCTCAGTTGTAGATTTGTGGCACAGGAACCCTTTCTGTTTCGATATAATTGTTGGCATGTTGGTAGGTACAAACAGTCCGCCCGTGATGCCAGCTAATCTATTTGGCATACCTCCTTTGGTTCTCTTCATCTGCAGATACTAAAGCCTGATAGATTGAAAGCAGGTCTATTTTTAATGCATAATTCGTCACCGAAGAGCTCACGATCCCACATGCAAAAATGCAACTTCGTTCACTGAGGAAGATTAACACTGTGCAGGAAACGTAATATCAATGTCCAAATCTGAATAGATTCAAAGCAATTTTACACGACAGTCTTGTTGACAGGAATTTCACTGACCAGCAATGCAGCTGGGTTGCCATTGCCTGCAATTATCTCATCATCAAAGTGGAAGAGTAAGGGTTCGATACATCCGCTGAAGGAAAATGCAAATCAAAAACTAGCAGAGCTGCAGCCAGAGTCAGTGCCGGCAAGGTCACAATGCAAGAATTTCTTTGTCTTCACTTTCAAAATGAACACTCGCTCGGACCTCTGTCCAATTGTTGACTTATGCAAGTTTCCCTTGGCCAAAAGTTAGAATAAGAGGGCCAGAGGTGAGGCAGCAAGGGAGAGATGGGAGGTGTTGGGAACGAAGGGAGGTGTTGGGGTGAGTGGAGGAGGGGGGGGGGGGGGGGAGGGGAAGGGGGGGGGCATGGGGAAAAGTGGGGCTAGCTGTCACAAACCACAAGTTTCTACCACCAGTGTATCTTCAGAGCTGTAAAATTGGGCATTGCTCTTCACATTTGGTTCTGTAACCGCGACCCAAGACCAGTGCGATCAGACTACTTGCTTCGCTAATTAAGCATCTGCCAATTCGAAAAACCCAGCAAAGCCTGGGAACATCAGTCATATTTGAAGTATCTCTTTATAGCACTTACATCATGAAACCCACGGAATTGCAACATCACATTAGTCATCTTGTCAGCCATCAAGATGTGTTTCTATTTTAAATAAATGTTTTATAGCTCAAATGTTGCATAAATAATAAAAGTAACACTTCTTAAAAAAATTGTTGTGACACTGATGAAATATTTCATTAGATGATTTGGGGGTCTACTGTTTGATTTGTGGTATCCACTGTGAGCTGCATACAACCCATTTGTTTTAGCCACGGGTGTGAACGATGGAGGTTGGGATATCTTGTTTCAACTCAATAAGTAGACACAAAAGCCATGGCTCTCTGCTCGTACACTTCTCCAAGTTTCCAAAGTGAATGCTGTTGAGAGCCGACAATCACAAAGGTGGAAAACTGCGGGTGACATATTGCAGGTGGCAAGGTGAAAGAGTGACTCCAATGCAAATACAGGCATCTTAACATTGCGTGCGAATCAGTGTTCACACCGCACAACGTGAGTGCGCCCACTGCACACATGGGCATGGCTGTCTATTTGTGTATAATTCCTGGTTTGTACAAGATTTCCGCCCAACACAATGGAATGCCCAACAAAGTCGGAGTTTTATAACGGGTGTCAATTTTAAGGATGCAGCAGACGTTTAAATGGCCGTATGCAAGGTCACACAAAATCCAAACAATATGGAATCCACTCATCTGCTCACAGACACTTTTTAAAAAGTGCCGCTTTTCATAAAGTTATCAAGTGTTTTCATGGGAAGCGGGTGTCACTGGCAAGGCCAACATTTGTTGCCCATCTCTAATTGCCCTAGAGAGGGTGGTGGTGAGCCCCTCTTATTAAATCGTAGCCGTCCATCTGGTGCACAGATACTCACAGTGAGGCCTTTGCGACTCTTCCATAGTGGCTAGGTGCGCTGAGAGGCTTGCTCGGCCATTTGGGAGAGTCGACATTGCTGCGGGCCTGGAGTCACATGTGGCACAGATCAGACCGCAGATTTTTTTTTTCTCTAATGAGCATTCGTGAACCAAGTGGATTTATATGAGAATCAATAATAATTTCATGGCACCATTACTCAGGCAAGCTTTCAATTCCAGATTTTTTTTTTCAATTAAAAAATTGAATGTATTAATTAATTGACCAATTATTCCAGTGAGATTTGAACCCATCTCCCCAGGGAAATTAGCCTTTGCCTCTATATTCCGTGCCCAGTTAGATTATCACCAGGCAAGCATCTCACCTGGGCTCTCCCTGGATAAAGAACAAAAAACAATACAGCACAGGATCAGGCCCTTTGGCTCTCCAAGCCTGCACCGTTCATGATCCCACCCAAATGCTAGGAAAGACAAGAGGAAGGCTCATTTTGAGCCCTGAAGGGCAACTTCACAGAAAATACTAGTCCCAGCAAGTGGAACCAAGGCTGGAGGAAACATGGTTACGGTTATTATGGTTAAGGTTACTATCTCCAAGGTGATTCCACATCTGGCTAAGCTCACCCCTGTATATGTAGATATGCGAGAAAACAGACAAGATCATCTCTTACCACAGGAGGGTATATTCTGGATGGAGTCATCCCAGAAGTCGGCAGATGTCAGATGTCGGGTGGGGAAAGCGGTATTGAACTCATTGATGCCAATGGCGGGATTTTCCTCCGTATTTTGCGGTGCAAAAAATGAGCTGGTCCAGATTGAACATTGGATCGCTGGTGGGGCAGCCTCTGATTTGCCTGTCCTGCCTTCACCTTAGAGCTTCAGTGATCCAGGTGCTATTTTTGAAGGGCATCCTTGCACGGTAAAAGAACTCTTCAAGTGATAGAAAGCTCCTGGAGAGTTCTGGCCACCAAATGGATGCCCAGTCTTCAGGTTGTTTGATGTATGACCAAAGCAGCACACAGATTCAGCTTTGGGTACTTAATTGCATCCTGTGCTCTCAGCACAAATACCAGCTTTTGCTTAACCTGCACTCCCCGGCTGAGCGGTTTGCTTGGACCATGAAGATTAATGTTCCATGCTTGTATAACTATAATGCTGGGTGTTCCAAACGCCACCCTCAGCCAGTGAGTGATTCAGGCCTACCTATCACCAGGGGATACTCAAGCCTGCCCAGTCACCCAATGGTTCTGCAGCCCTGTAACATTAGGATAATTCTAAATACTGTTAACACTGCAGGAGCAATCATTGGCACTCAAGGGAATTAATGTTGCTTGAGTGGGCATAATTGCTTCAGAAGCCAGACCCCAAAGCATGTCAATGGAGCTGATGCTGAACGCTCTCAGTTGCTGAAGAATGGAAGAATGCTCCATCTTGAAATGCTTTGCCAATTGCATGCCCAATTCTGGTATCTGGGCACTGTAGTGAAATGTAAATTTATTATAATGACTTTACCAATGGTGGATGGAGGGGAATGATGGCCCACCATTGATAGGGGGAGAGGATGATCGGATCCTGCATTTATGCCCCGGGAAGCACACCTCAGACCTGCCCAGGAGCATTAAATCCCAGCCTTTGTGTAAGAGTGCATCGTGCGACAATGCATCCAGAAAAGGTAAACAATAAGTGTGCTGACGAAGCTATAACTTTCTGACCTCCGCATGCACAGTTTCAGTTCTAGGTTCAAGGTCACCTCCTGACCTCTCAAAATGCAGAGCTGGGATTGGATTTTTTTTTAATGGGGTCAAGTTTGTGAGGCAACCTGGATGGCTTTAAGTCATCCCTCAGTGTGCCTGCTTAAAGCTGACAAAACCATGGTCTAAAGTCTAAACAAAATCCCAAACATTCCAATGCAGATTGGAAAATTACAAAGTCGTCCTCTGATAAAGCCTCAAAACACAAGTAAATAAGAAATCTCTCTCTGTAAATAAGCAGTGCTGCTTACAGCAACAGGATACAGCAGCTCAAACACGGGAATCTATATTTATTTAACACCTTAACCACCTGCCAACAGTCTGCTGATTTTATTAAAATTAAAATCAAAGTTAGGCCGTTCTGAAGTGATTATCCAAACACTTCTCGCTACCAAGAGTCGTGGAAATCTAAACCTTACTCTCCAAAAAAACTGTTGAGGTTACTCCGATTGAAAATTGTGAAACTAAGATTGGTAAATTTTTCTACGGTAAGGGTATTAAGCGTTCCAGAACCAAGGTGGGTGAACTAAGTGGCCACACAAATCAGCCATAATCTAACAGATTGGTGAAGCAGACTCAAGGGACTGAATGGTACACTGCTGTTCCTATGTCCCCACTTGTCAGTGCAATGACGTTGAGGCATTTTCAACATCCGTCTCTGTCCCCACGACAATCTGCTTCACCTCGTGTACTCCTTCTGTCAAAATGTGTTCGAACTAGATAGTGCATATTCTGCAATAACTTCCAAAAGAAATGGATACTGAAAACAAAATATATTTTTAAATGTCTAGGTTAGATTTCCATCACAGGTGCCCGAATTTGATGGAAGAGATCATTTACCCTTTTATAAAGCCTTGATGGATGCCAGGCAGGGTCGATAGACAGCAAACATAAGAAACCTCGTAAATAAATGCAAAATGCTGCAGAGGCCGGAAATCTGGAAAAACTCAGCAGGTCTGGCAACATCTGTGGAGAGGGGTAACGTTTCGAGAAACCTCATACGTGATGCTCTAGAGAGCCTGCAGCGGTCTACACATGGTGCAGATACCACACTACACATGGTAGATGATGGTCCAAATATGGATACGGCCAATTCGGAGCAATTGTTTTGATAAATGCCAAATACTTTGGCTGGACTGGACTGGGCTTTCTTCGATAATCTGATGATAAGATTATTCTGACAGCAGATTCTCAGCAGCGGGTAACTGGGGGCACGCGGGCAGGTCTTGTGCTCTTATTTAGTGCCCCACCTTCCATCACGAGGCAAAGCCTCTGCAAGGATTGTGCCTGGGTCCATGCAAATGGTCGGGAAGAGGAAAATTGAGGATGCATCACCTCTGACTTTATATAGCTAGCCCCAAGCACACTGTGCCTGTCAAGAGTTGGTGCAGGAGCTGGAAATCGTAGTAACAAGAGGAGTCAATTCAGTCAGAAACGCAATAGCTTCAGAACCGCAATGTTGTTACTCAAATATCAATAATGATGAAAAATTAGCCAGCAACACATTTTAAAGATTTTTTTCACAAAAAATGGTTAATTCAATGATACTTTCTCACAAGTCCAATGCTGACAAACGTTTAAGAAACTAAACAAGCTACATGATTATAATCAAAATGGGTTCCATCGATCAAGGTTTGATGAAAAACCTTTCTACCCAGAGAGTGGTGATGGTCTGGGATGGACTGCCTGGGAGGGTGGTAATGGCTGGTTGATCTGTTGGTCCACCAACATTGACGCTACAACCAAGAAAGCACAACAGCACCTATACTTCCTCAGGAAACTAAGGAAATTCAGCTTGTCCACATTGACTCTTACCAACTTTTACAGGTGCACCATAGAAATCATCCCATTTGGCTACATCACAGCCTGGTAAGGCAACTGCTCGGCCCAAGATCGCACAAAACTTCAGAAAGTCATGAACACCGCCCAGTCCATCCCAAAAACCCGCTTCCCATCCACTGACTCGACCTACACTTCCCGCTGCCTTGGAAAAGCGGGCAGCATAATCAAAGACCCCTCCCACCCGGCTTAAACACTCTTCCAACTTCTTCCATTGGGCAGGAGATACAGAAATCTGAGAACATGCGTGAACAGATTCAAAAACAGATTCTTCCCCGCTGTTACCAGACTCCTAAACAATCCTCTTATGGACTGATCCTGACTAATACTGCACTCCTGTATGCTTCACCCAATGCCTGTGACTATGTATTTACACTGTGTATGTTGCCATATTACGTTGTTTTTTTCATGTACTAAATGATCTGTTCGAGCTGCAGGCAGAAAAATATTTTTCACTGTAAGTCTGTACACGTGGCAATAAATAAATCCAATCCAATCCAATCCACATTCTTTAAAAAGTACCTGGGTGAGCACTTGACATGTCATAACATTCAAGGCTATGGGCCCAGTGCTGGTAAATAGGGATTAGGTAGGTCAGATGTTTTTCACATGTCAGTGTAGATTCGATGGATCGAATGGCCTCTTCTGCACTGTGTGATTCTGTAATTCTGTGTCAAGATAAAGGGTCTCCCATTTAAGAAAGGGATGAGGATGATTTCTCCCCGTGAAGGTCATTAATCGTTGGAATTCTCTAACCCAGAGATCAGTGAAAGCTGAGTCATTGAATATACTCAAGACTGAACTGGACAGATTTTTGATCGTGAAGGGAGTCAAGGGTTATGGGGGCGGGCAGTAAAGTGGAGTTAAGGCCACATTTCAGCTGTGATCTTACTGAATGGTGGATCAGGCTCGAGGAGCCAGATGGCCTATTCCTGTTCCTATTCTTAATGTTCTTATATTGGGAGCCACAGGAATGAGCTGCATGTGACCCCAGAGCCTTAGGTTGCCGACCCCTGGTTCAGTGGGGAGGACCCCCAGATAGAAAATCTATCATACTGCCTTCCGGAGATCAAGATACCTGGAGGGGAAATTGGAGAAGGGAGTTTGGAAGAGGAAAGGAAAACTTTGATAAAAATCAGCTGGGCTGAGTTACTAAATTCAATGGTTTGAGAGGACTGAACTGATTTAATGATGGTTAATCATTAAACTGAGATGGGGTAGGTGAGAGATGATATTATCTGAACTGTATGTACACTATTCAAATCCTCCAACTGCTGGACTCAGTAACTCCCAGTGGCACCACAGAACGTTGAACAGAAATAAGGAAAATGATTGTTAAAATCTAAGGCTAGTTCTTTGTAAGTGATTTAAAGATAGGTCTCTTGATGGTGACAGCAGCTTGGGAAAGGTATACAGAAGAAACTGTGCTGCTGTGAGTCAGCATGGCAGCAATATTTCCCTACTAAATACATCTCCATTGGACATTGTTTTTTCAATGTCTCCTGTGCAAAGATTCAATTAGGTTTTTATTGCTCTCTGTGTGATAAGATTTTAGTGTGACAAAATGGAAAAATATGATTTTGTTGTGTTAAAAGATCTCTCAGGTGAGCTTAAGTGAAGAAACATATTGAGTAGAAGCATTAAGGGGAGTATTGTTACAGGAATCATCCCTCAAACAGTTTTCCTATAAATCTTCGCCTTATTTACTGCTCAAAGCAACACAGAAACCACAAGTTTTAGTTTCGTCTTTGTTAAACCCTTCAAATACAGCATGCCAAACACATTTGAAGCAGGGCCTTTCATCGTTAGAATGCCATGTTTTAACTGAAACACCTCAACGTTGAGATTGAGTCTGGACATTGTTAATGCCCAGCTCTCTGCTTCGCAATTCGTGTGGCAGAATTCGGAAATCAGTACCTTAAGACTGAAGAAGGTTTTCAGAGGATCACAAACATGTGACATTTGAATGGTTAAACTTGCAGGAAGTCTTTTCGCAATGACAGTAGTCAGAAAGGAACTATCCAAATTTACACAGATCTGTCCTCCAAACAGGGGGAAGTAAGGGTATTTACGTTGGGACAGAGATTGCCTTGAGTCAGCAACTGTTAATCAACAGTGGTTTCGGAGACATGTGATTTTCTTTTAATTCAAAAAAAAAAGATGCCACTTTGTTCGCTATTAACCCCTTTTCCATTGAAAATGCGACCAGTTTAGTTCCCTTTTCTCAGGGTACCGGGTATGCAAATTATTTATTTTTTTTCTTTTTTAAAATTTAGATTAGCCAATTATTTTTTCCAATTAAGGGGCAATTTAGCGTGGCCAATCCACCTACTCTGCACATTTTTGGGTTGTGGGGGCGAAACCCACGCAGACACGGGGAGAATGTGCAAACTCCACACGGACAGTGACCCAGAGCCGGGATCGAACCTGGGACCTCAGCGCCGTGAGGCGGTTGTGCTAACCACTAGGCCACCTTGCTGCCCTCCGGGTATGCAAATTAAGTATCAAAATTAAATTTGGAACAGGGTGTCGCAGGATTTTCAAATTTTCATTTTTTTTCCCTCAGGGAAATTACATTTGAAATTACACCAACCCATTAGGTGTTGGGGTCCAGAGAGTGCCTCCATGGTCTTTCTGCTTAACCATAAAAATGGTTCCTTTTCCAATTTCCTTTTTAAAGTTAGGATTGAATCACTTCCACCACCCTTGCAGGTTCCAGACAACATGTTGCATTTAAATGCCTCCTCAACCCCATCTCTGGTTCTTTTGCCAATTATCTTAACTCCAAGCCAGTGAAATCAGTTTCACTTTATTTACTCTATCAGAACCCTTTAGCATGTTGAACCCCTTTATTAGATCTACAATTCCTGCCTGTCATTCCCACCATTATCTGCACTTGCCCCAAGACAGGGAGACCCACTTGGGAAGGATTAGTTAGACAATCGGCAGGGTTTTCACTAGCCAAAGCAATGAGCATTAGTGAGAATGCGGAGCAGGAAGTGGAAGAGCTAGGGAATGCCCTCACCTCTGTGAAGGGTGTGGGAATAACCATCCTCAACCAAGAAGCCTAGAGATGCAGATTACAGCAGTTCAGTCTATAATAGGATGCTTTCATCCGTTACGGGGACACTGAAGACCGTTTCCAAGCACACAGTTGAGATACTACAGAGAAGTGGAACAGGTCCACTTCTGGTGTCTGTAACAAATTGCATGCAGCTCACTCCAAAGAGACTGACAGTCTTGGAAGTTTCCAATTCAATGGAGTATCCAGAGGAGAATAAAGAAGATGATGGCTTCTATTTTAAGGTGAACACTGGGGGAATTGATTCAGAAAGTTGAGTCTTGCT
This sequence comes from Scyliorhinus canicula, assembly GCF_902713615.1. NCBI lineage: Eukaryota > Metazoa > Chordata > Chondrichthyes > Carcharhiniformes > Scyliorhinidae > Scyliorhinus > Scyliorhinus canicula. The sequence goes on from NC_052152.1 coordinate 194,184,703, forward strand.
TGCTGGCCCTTACTTAAATAGAATAAATTTGCGATGGGCTTTAAAAGGGGATAAATCTGATGTTATAATAGACTATCAGTGGGCATTGCCATCCACTTAATTGCCTCGCCTCTGGGTCACAAGGCTCCCGGTTCAAGTTCCGCTCCAGGACTTGCAGCACAAAGATCATGGCTGACACACCTTTGCAGTACCAAGAGAATACCGCACTGTCCTAGGTGCTGTCTGTCTGATGAGAGGAGAAACCAAAGCCATGTCTTCCCCCTCAGGTGGACATAAGAGATCCCTTGACACTATTTCAAAGTAGAGCATGGGGGTTACCCCTGGCATCTTGACCAATGGGAGTTCCTTAATCAATAGCGCAGAAACAGGTAATCTGGTCATTATCACTTTGCTGCTTTTAGGAACTTGCTGTCTACCAGTTGGCTGCTACATTTCCAATACTGCAACAGTGACTACAGTTAAAATATAATTCATTGGCTATAAAGTGTTCGGCAATCATGAAAGCTTCTATATAAATACAGGCCTTTGTACTATAAATACAAGGTGTTCAAAAGGCATCTCGACAAACAGCTCAATAGGATGGGTATTGAGGGATACGGCACAAGGAAGTGCTGAGGGTTTTGTCAAGGATGGTATCATGACTGGTGCAGGCTTGGAGGGTCGAAGGGCATGTTCCTGTGCTATATTATTCTTTGTTCATTCTTTATTAATGCCCTCAGACCAGTAGAAAACAGGTGTCTGTACACAGGGAAGTCTGGCTCTGGCTATCTGACATTCAAATTGGCGCAGCCACCCATATGAAAATGCTCCACCTTGATGAGTACATGGTAAGCAATCCAAGGGGCATTTTTTTGTCGTCGTCTATTGTCTTGAAGCAATAACGTGCAAAGCAATGATTTTAAGCTAAACTAAAATTGTTCCTAATTGGCCGTTGTCAATATATTCCAGGACGGTAAACCTGAATCTTATTTAGAGCACATTGGCTTTAGCGTGCTCTGTTTTTTACTGTAATAACTTGCTTAAGAAATTCCCTTCCCCTTTTTATTTTGTTGGCCATTATCGAGTCACAAAGGCCTGAATTTTCCAACTGATTATTTTAACACTACCAGAGTTAAAATAACACTGATCAGAAATCCAAACCATCGTTCAGCATTCGTACCTATTTAACCATGGGAGGTTCATGATCATTGTGATGACCTGATAGTTTTGTATGATAGACTCTACCGCATGGTAGGTTGATATTCATAACACTGCAAATGGGAGGCTACTGTCCATTGTGATAAATGTTAGGCAAGACAAAGCTCCAGTTACGTGCTCAAACACTCGCCAAAAGCACTGCTGACACCACTTAACTTCTGGTGTTTTAACTTGAGTTGTTTGTCTCGAAGCACTCCAAGGGTGCAGTTCCATAGCATTTCAGATATTACCAACCCAAATGGCTGTGCTCTTTTTGTTGCCCAGACAGTGAACATCAGGAAGTGATTTAACTATCAGACATTGACGTATGTCTAGATTAAGATGATCTTATGAAATAGCTCATTTCAGTCAGAGAACTGGGAATGGCAATACAGACAGACACCATCTCATAGCAAACACCATCTTGTTTGGCAAAGTTTCATATTCACTTTTCATCCAGCATGTACTTTGTATCATTAACATCTCTTGCAGGCAGTCTTGCTCAGGGTACACCAATCTCGCTTGTGCATTTTGCACTGCACTTTTGACACCTCACTGGGTAATAAATGATACGACACAAATCCCTAAAACATAATGCAAAACCTGCATTAGATGGCACATGACAATATAACTGTAATGAAGCATGCTGTGAAAGTAAGGGAAGGCCTTAATTTATTCTTATAAGTAATCTATTATTCCCTTTTACATAACTTGTTTGCCATTAATTGATAGGAACAAAACCTTGCATCAATGAAGCCATTTACCTCATCTGAGAACACTTCAAAACACTTTGCACAAGTGGGGAAAAGTGGCAGCAAACTTACAAACAGCAAGGATCCCTTAAAGCACAATGCACCGAAAGAGCCGCTTATGTGCTTTCTTTTTGATATTATTGGTTGAGGGATGAATGTTGGCCTGGTCTTGCATTCTGGCTCCACCCATCACTCTTGGCAACTCTTTCCAGCCACTCATATCTTACTGGTGTCTATCACAAACTTGGCTTCCAGTATTTCAAATCTGTTCCCTTGCCCTTAGCAAAATACACTGTCCCAGGTGAGTTATGACTATCCTATTAAGTATTGCATAATTAAATCAATATCTCGTGATATAAAATATAAGCTGGAAAAGATAGGAGCTAATTTTCTTCATAATAGAGACAACTTTGCAACAATTGAAAGATACTGCAAAGACAGAATATGTTATAACGGATATCTTTTGAGATATTGGGCTTGATTCAACTAAATAGGAACAAAATCCCATTGGAAGCCCATTTAGTTGCGTGTTTCCCGGCACTCGCAGTGTCGAGAAACACATGTCTATGCAAAGGGGCCTCAGCGGGGATCGATTGGCCGAGGCCGCATATAGCCCATTTTATACACAGCAGAGCTCCACTTGCTGGAACTCCCCAGTGTGGCTAAAGATCGGGAAGCCATTTTTAAATGGCGTCTCGATCGCCGAGCCCCCAAAGCAATCCCTGACCTCCCCTCCAGCCCGAATATACAATGGGAGGGCTCCTACCCTCTCCAATATCCCACAGGGCACCCAGGCCGATCATGCACGTGCAAAAAATGCCAGATTCTCAACTTGGCAGTGCCCATGCCAGCTGGCACTGCCATCTGGGCACATGGCACCCATATGGCACTGCCAAAGTGCCTAGGTGGCACAGCAGTGTCAGGGCACCAGCCTGCCCAAACGGCATGCAGCTGGGTGCCTCCGTTCCCCTGGGAGACCCCACGAGTGCCATTCCATCTGGTCCCCGCTTCTGGGAACAAGTGCTGAACGGCACTCGCCGGATGTCTCCGACGCAAAGGGGATATATCCTTAAGCCTCAGGTACCTCGAAAATCTGCACATTAAAGTGAGACTAACTGTTTCGCTCCAGTATCCAGATTTGGCAATAAGTATTCCAACCCCAATGAGCAGGATTTTCATCACAACGTTTCACGAGATTGCATTAGATCTTGCGAAGCGTTGCGAGCTGGGTAGATCCCAGGATTTTATCGTCCACGCTTATCGGCCACGCTGCACTGCAGCGAGCTGCTTTTCGGGCGCAGCGTGGCTGTTGAATCGTGCCTATTGATGTTGCACTGTATTGTAGAATTGCAGAGATGTTGCATAACATGGAGTATATGGATGGAGATGTATACATGGACAACAAAATGTAAGACAGTAAATTGAAATTCCTTGGCACGTATTAAGTTTGCGGAGTAAGTTTATTAAGGCAGAGTCAAGAGATTTGGACAGGAAGAGATTGAGAGGTATGGTGAGAAGGTAGGCATCTGGGGGTCTTCTCTGAGAAAGAACTGATGAAAGCCAGTATGGTAAACTGGGTCGAGCGCAAATCGACAGCTGATTTCACATTGTACGATTCTCTTTTCCGCTAAAGTATGCTGATTTGCTATTCACCTGTTTTACGTAACTTAAATTGACCAACTTCAGCCGGAAGGGTTGTTTGGCCTGATGGCAGTTGCTTCTCTTCACACTGTCATACATCACAAGTAAAAACCTGGAACAGTTTAATCTCATTAGAACTCTCTGGTTCAAGTACTGCCTTGTATCTCTGCCAGAGATTTTCGTCTTCACAATATATACCAAATAATGCTTCCATGCATTGCTAACACTCATTGACGTGGTTCAGTGATGCAGGCTACTGACTTTTTGGCTGCATGTTTCCAAAGCCATTGCGTTATGAGTCTCCGGAATGTTGTGGGTGACAAAGTGATTTGGATAACAGCAATGTGGGATATAAAGATATGTTCACCATGTGGCTAATGTTTTAGCGAAACCTTTTAAATGTAAAATGGAGGGGTGTTTTAAAAAGTAGTATATCGCAACACACTGTGTTTTATTGTACTGTAATGTACCATTATTTATTCTCCTGGAATATATTGCATTGTTTTCTTCTATGCTGCAACTAAAGCTACACTTTCTGATTGTTTTGCCCTCTGTTGTGTTGCATGATACTGCTTCCTGGATGGGGCTGTATCGTGTTAAATCAATCCACTGCACTGGGTGGAATTTTACCAAACTTTGTCAGTCAGGTTCTGATTGAATACAAAGAACAAAGAACAAAGAAAATTACAGCACAGGAACAGGCCTTTCAGCCCTCCCAGCCTGCGCCGATCCAGGTCCTTTATCTAAACCTGTCCCCTATTTTCCAAGGTCTAATTCCCTCTGTTCCCCGCCCGTTCATATATCTGTCTAGATGCATCTTAAATGATGCTATCGTACCCGCCTCTACCACCTCTGCTGGTAAAGCATTCCAGGCATCCACCACCCTCTGCGTAAAAAACTTTCCACGCACATCTCCCTTAAACTTTCCCCCTCTCACCTTGAAATCGTGACCCCCTTGTAACCGACACCCCCACTCTTGGGAAAAGCTTGTTGCTATCCACCCGGTCCATACCTCTCATAATTTTGTAGACCTCAATCAGGTCCCCCCTCAACCTCCGTCTTTCCAACGAAAACAATCCTAATCTACTCAACCTTTCTTCATAGCTAGCACCCTCCATACCAGGCAACATCCTGGTGAACCTCCTCTGCACCCTCTCTAAAGCATCTACATCCTTCTGGTAATGTGGCGACCAGAACTGCATGCAGTATTCCAAATGTGGCCTAACCAAAGTCCTATACAACTGTAACATGACCTGCCGACTCTTGTACTCAATACCCGTCTGATGAAGGCAAGCATGCTGTATGCCTTCTTGACCACTCTATCAACTTGCGTTGCCACCTTCAGGGTACAATGGACCTGAACTCCCAGATCTCTCTGTGCATCAATTTTCCCCAGGACTCTTCCATTGACCATATAGTCCGCTCTTGAATTAGATCTTCCAAAATGCATCACTTCGCATTTGCCTGGATTGAACTCCATCTGCCATTTCTCTTCCCTACTCTCCAATCTATCTATATTTTGCTGTATTCTCTGACAGTCCTCCTCGCTATCTGCAACTCCACCAATCTTCGAATCATATGCAAACTTGCTAATCAGACCACCTATACCTTCCTCCAGATCATTTATGTATATAACAAACAACAGTGGTCCGAGCACGGTTCCCTGTGGAACACCACTAGTCACCCTTCTCCATTTTGAGACACTCCCTTCCACCACTACTCTCTGTCTCCTGTTGCCCAGCCAGTTCTTTATCCATCTAGCTAGTACACCCTGAACCCCATACGACTTCACTTTTTCCATCAACCTGCCATGGGAAACTTTATCAAACGCCTTATTGAATTCCATGTATTTGACATCTACAGCCCTTCCCTCATCAATTAACTTCATCACTTCCTCAAAGAATTCTATTAGGTTTGTAAGACATGACCTTCCCTGCACAAAACCATGCTGCCTTTCACTGATAAGTCTATTTTCTTCCAAATGTGAATAGATCCTATCCCTCAGTATATTCTCCAACAGTTTGCCTACCACTGACGTCAAGCTCACAGGTCTATAATTCCATGGATTATCCCTGCTACCCTTCTTAAACAAAGGGACAACATTAGCAATTCTCCAGTCCTCCGGGACCTCACCCGTGCTCAAGGATGCTGTAAAGATATCTGTTAAGGCCCCAGCTATTTCGACCCTCGCTTCCCTCAGTAACCTGGGATAGATCCCATCCGGTCCTGGGGACTTGTCCACCTTAATGTCTTTTAGAATACACAAAACATCCCCCTTCCGTATGACGACTTGACCTAGAGTATTTAAACATCCATCCCTAGCCTCAACATCCGTCATGTCCCTCTCCTTGGTGAATACCAATGCAAAGTACTCATTAAGAATCTCACCCTTTTTCCTCTGACTCCACGCCTAAATTCCCTCTTTTGTCTTTGAGTGGGCCAATCCTTTCTCTAGTCACCCTCTTGCTCCTTATATACGAATAAAAGGCTTTGGGATTTTCCTTAACCCTGTTAGCCAAAGATATTTCATGACCCCTTTTAGCCCTCTTTATTGCGCGTTTGAGATTCGTCCTACTTTCCCGATATTCCTCCAAAGCTTCATCAGTTTTGAGTTGCCTCGATCTTATGTATGCTTCCTTTTTCATCTTAACTAGTCTCACAATTCCACCCGTCATCCATGGTTCCCTAATCTTGCCATTTCTATCCCTCATTTTCAGAGGGACATGTCTGTCCTGCACTCTAATCAACCTTTCCTTAAAAGACTCCCACATTTCAAATGTGGATTTACCCTTAAACAGCTTCTCCCAGTCCACAATACCGGGTGTGTATCCCTCAAGATGCACAGCTGAGTTTTCAATCTGGATTTTCCAGAACTCAGAGCACAACGAATCTGGGGACTAGGTTTGCGCTGCCTCTCTGCCAGGGCAAAGCCTGATAGAGCCAGCAAGGCCAGCTCCAACAGTTATTAGGGTGCCATCTTTAAAGGGCGCCCCAATCTGTGCTAATAATATACTTCCCCCACTCCTCACAGTCATGGGGCACGATCCTCCGGAAAAATTCCAAAGTGTGGTAGCGAGTGGGAATTGCCATAAGCTTCCCGGCGCTCGGTCCAACGAGGCCGTCAACGCAATTCAGCGTTAATTAGTCCACTTAACGAGGCCTTACGTGCTTCTCGCCGCAAATAAAGGCTCATCAACTGATTCACCGGGAGTATCCACCCCCCAACTCCCAATGTGACCCCCAAACCTCCCTCCACCCACCCCCCTCTTCAACCTCCCTCAACACTCCCTCCACACCCCCGTTCCCACCACTGTGAACCGCAAGTGTGGCTAACGATGCCCCCTCTGCGTCCCCTCAGAAAAAGCTCTCCCGTAATCGTCAGGAGAGGGCCCAGACTGGTGGAGGGGTGCCAGGCTTAAGAATCCTCACCTCCTTCGAGAAGCATGCCCTGGAGGTGACTGGTGTGGCCGAGGACAGATCGGTCACCCATACAGAGGTTGGCGGACATCGCAGAGGTGAGGAACCACCAGGCTCCACCCGGGGGATCTGTCAAATGTGAGGTGTTATTGCCTTACTGACTGATCCATCCCTCCCACTGACAACATGTCCATTCTCCCACAGGTCGTCCAGCCGATGGCGCCGGCCCATCCTGAGCGGCCTCCTCTCCTGACTCCGAGGAGAACACCTTGGAGGAGAGCTCCGAGGATGCCACCATTATAGTAGCGGAACAGGTGTCATCCCGACCCTCCACGAGCGCAGATACACATACCTCGGTGGGACATGCTAGTGGACAGGCTTCGGGGGCACAATGTGGTGAGCACCACTCTGCTGATGATGCACATCTGGTGGAGGCGAGACAGTAGTTGGACGGCTGCTGGATCCCTAGACCCAGCTGGGTCCCAGCCTGATGCTGAGCCTGTGGAACAGGGTTACGCGGAGCTGATGGAGACGATAGGGAGCAGCCGGGACATTCAGACGGAGATGTCAGCGTCACTCCAGCAGATCCATCGCTGCTTGGAGGAGTCCCAGAGGCTGTGGGTGCAGGAGATGGTGGCACTGAGGCCAGCAATGCTAGGCTGCAGTGGGAAGCCTGGTGCATGACGCGGCACCATTAGTGAAGGAGCCCAAGACGACGCACAGTCGGTGACGGCCTTGGCTGAGGATCTCGGCAGATTGTCTGTCGCGCTGGGGGATGTAACCCAGTACTGGGCTGACCTTGATGAGGTTCTTTGGGACATGTCCCGCTCTCAGATGAAATGATGGCGCAGACCAAGGGGAACCACCAGGGCTGGCAGAGCCAAATGATGCAGGGGCAGCTGGGGCTCAAACCAGCTGCCCATCCATCCCAAGGTGAACTCCAGGACCCTATGGGCACCGACTAGGAGGAGGGGGCGCTGAGTGCCAACCCGGACTCATCCAATGGAGAGGCCACGGTGGCGACTAACTCCCCCAAGTTCCACCCCTCTGATGAGGCCGCGAGTAGAAGTCAGCACACGGGGCAGGGTGGCAGGGTTGTGCACGTGCCGCCGCCAAGTCAGCTGGGGCCCTCCGGTCTCAGAGCCCACAGAGGACGCCCGCCAGGGGCGCCAAGTGCACGGGGGCATCGTAAGCAGCTGGCTGCCTCCACCTCTACTGTGTATCCTGGGCAGACACCTAGCGGTAGAGCTAGGGAGGCCATGCACGTTGAGGATCACTGAGGCACCGGCGGAGGGGGTGGGGGAGGGGGTGGGGGATGGTAACATCTGGAGAGTGGGGATTTCAATTACACAATAAACACCTTTGTGCACAACGAATATGATGCCTCTGTCACTTTATTCCGCAATACGGACCAACCTCTGGACCCTTGGTCCACCTCTCCAGGCACCTATCCACCCTCCAGCCGTGGACATATTCCCGGAACTGTGTCCCATCCCCTGAGTGTTCAGTTGGCTGGTGTGTGTGTGGTGCTGCCTCCCGCAATGTTCAAGCACAGTGTCCAGGCAAAAGGTGTGATTGGAATGCTGGGCAATGACTCCCACATGCGACAAGGCCCGCCCACCCCCAGGAATCTACTTGGGTTGGGTTAAATCCTCACTTGACCTTGATTGCCAATTCCCTATCAGCGATAACCTTCAGCCACATGGCCAGAGGCCTCGGCAGTCGGTGGGGGTTACGGGTGGTCAGTGAGGCAGACGGGCCAGGTGAAGGGTTGACCCAGGAGTGGGTAAACATGATCCAGGGATTGTCATGATGGTTCCGCACCTGATTTCCTTCCAGTTGCCCTCTCCCCCCCAGCACCTTCCACCCACTCTCCCATGGCGGCCCGCCCCTACGGAGGGTCCCGCAGGCGAGGGTCCCTCGCCACCCACCGAGCATAGTGGCCCGGGCTCTTTGCCTGTGAGCAAAGATGGCTACTCACCTCCTCGGCTCCCCACTGCAGCCTTCTGCCAGGTTCACCTTTTTCAAAAGCCGTACTCATCGGCACCAGCCAGCATGACCACTTGCTGGGGAAGCTGCTGCATGACTGGAGGTCATTGGTTTCTCACCACGCTATGTCAAGGGCCCGCTTTCAACCAGGGGAGCGGGCCGCTTGCATCGCAAACTGTTTGGCGCTTAGTGCGGTTCTCATTTTTGGCCTTTTCCGCTATTCACCGGCCTCGTTTCGCTTGAGCAAGAGCGCAACGGGACCTGAAAATCTCGTCAATGGAGGACCCCTCTTACAAGCATCGGGGTGACCCCCCCCCCCACTATCACAGCAATATCAGGGGCTCACCCCGTCACAGGCACCTGCCCCCCCCCCCCCCCTCCCACCCCCCCCCTCCCCCCCAACATACATAAGCCCCACCATGGGGCTCCCCAGAGGTCCAGCCCTGACACTGTCCCTGGTACAGGTTGGTTCTGCCAGGTTGGTACCGTGCCCTCTGCCTCCCGGGGTATACTTACCTTGGCACCCTGGCAGGTTCCCTTTGACTGATTCCCATTCTGATATAGCTGTTGTGAATCTCGCTAACCTGACGTCGCAGTAGCGAGGTCTGAATATTTAGTTCAGGGGAATCACGTGGTTGGGAAAACCTTTAATAAGATGCAATATTAACATTTATTAAAATGAAGGGCGGGACATTACCGGCAAAGGGAAAATTGGGAAACACGTTCTTGCTGGTGAGAACCTCATTTCCCATCTCTCATGGATTCCCCCCCCCCCCGCCCGCCACATTATATTGCGTTCAACGGCACGCTATTGGACCATTTGTAGAATAGTTAATGAACTCTACATTGCAATATGTTGTATTTTGTAATGTGTTATTCTATTATTCTCCACTGAATTCGATTCTTTCGGCCCACTATGGCGGGCACCAGCGGAGGATCCCATTGTAAGTTCACACTGGCATGAAACCAATTTTCAGGAAACTGGGCCTCCTCCCATATTATCCCCCCACCTTTGCCATCAAATCCACTAGCAGGGGCTTGGGAGAATTCTGCCCATTGTATTCTGCCAGTCTGCATTGCATTGTACTGAACGACACTGTCCTCTTGTCCAGTGCGCATGTCCTGTGATATCACAAAGCACAATACAAATTACCTACTTGGCTGTTAAGAGCAATCAAGTGAAGGAAACAGGAAGACAGTCACTTTAAGCCCACTGGTATTGCAGAACTCATTGTAACCAGCCTCCTACCAGTGGACAGTTGAGAGAGTTCATTCTTGTTTCTCTGTCACTTTGGCTTGTTGTTTGACATAAAATCGGAAACCATCCTAAGTGCAGGAGATGCCTGTGAAACCGATCCTTTGCCTGCAGGATGCCCCAAGCATTCTGTGGGTCACATTGGAGGAGACCGGGAAATGAGTTGGTCCATTGTCTCCATACGAAACACTTCAGCAAACAGATCAACAAACCCACCCAAACGCACAAACTAACCCACCCAGAGTTGAAGAAAACTTCCTGGGCCTAGCAGCAAATACAGATGTTGCAGGAATTTCATCATCGATGAAGAAGCTGTCTTTTGGCTTCCACCGAGTTCTGTGTCAGGCAGGTTTAACCGAGTGTTTCCCAGTGCTGACAGCACTGAGAACGACCCAGAATTTAATGGCACACTGCTTCATTTCGGAGCCTTGGTGAGGAATGTCCTGTCAATGTCGCACTTAGTCACATTTCCTGCGCTAACAAGCTCCACATGAAGAGATCGGGGTACCATTTTTCAATGGTGTCCCGATCTCTTAATCCCCCACCACAGCCTCTAGACCGCAGGCCACCCATGCCTCACCTCATAGAGGTAGGGCACCCCCTGTTCCGATCCCCAGCGCAGACAAGATACCACCCAGTTACTTTGGCACTGCCAAGCTGGCAGTGCCACCTAGGCACCCTGGCAGAGCCAGGATGGCACCCGGGTGACACTGCCAAGGTGCCTGGGTGGCACTGACAGGGTGGCAGTGGCACAATGCCCAGGTAGCATCTGGGGTGCCAAAGTACCACCCTGTCCAGGGCCCGATTATATGGGGGAGACACCCCTTCCCCCAAGTACCGGTGCCCCTCCCGCCAAGTATCGGTTCGCCTGGTCCATGATCGTGGAGACCAGTGTTAAACGACACCCGCTTGGGATCTCCGAGGCGTAGCCATTAGCTCCCTCACCTGAGGTAACTCCGACGCAGGTATATCCAAGTGAGCCTAACTATGCACTTGAATATGCAATCCTGATCCCGCCCATTCTGGTGGCATCTAGATTGTGACGCGTAACAAGGCCGTTAATGGCCTCTTTGAGACACAGCTGGGGAGCGGCGAGACTGGTAGATCGCAGCTTAAGTGTGGTTGAACACAGGTGTGCATATCACCCAAAAAGGCAATGGGAAAACAGCCCGCCAAACGCACCCAAAATGACTCTGCAAATGTTTTGGTTGAATTCCGCCTGTCGTTCCTTTCCAAACCTTAGCTTGTCTGAAAGCACCTAATGGCCAAACAAACGCTTTTACATTGAAACAGTGATTACAATTCAGGTCCCACGCACATCAATAAAAGAATTACCAAATACTCTAGTTCCTAACGATGTTGACTGAGAGAAAGTATTGGCTTGAACCCCCTTCCAGCTCCCGTCTTTCAAAGTTGTGACATGGAGTATTATATACACAACTAAAAGGCAGACAGGGCCCTTTATTTAACATCTCAACCAAAATACAGCACCTCCTGCAGTGCAGCAACCCTTCAGGGCAGCGCTGAATGGCCAGCCCAAATTTTGCATCCAGTTATTGGTTGTGGACACAACCTTGGGACCCAGAGGTGAATATTCCTCCCAGCTTCCGGAAATAGCTGGGAAATAGATCAGATGACTCCACTGAAAGCAAGCGTGCACTCAGCTCACATCTGAGACACCTGCTTGCAAACATGATTATTCTGCATCAAAAAAGCTTAATTAGATCCCAAATATCACCTTACACTTTACTTGCTAAGGGGGAGGGAGAGAACAATAATGTAAAAGTGGAAGCTACAGAGTAATAAAACATCTTTCACTGCATTAGTGAGAATTCTTCTGAGAGCCCAAAACACCAGGATCAGTTTTATTATGGGTAATTAATGATCCATTATGAGTAGATTGCCAGCTAAGCCAAATCATTAATGAGTTATGGGTCATTCAAATTGGGAATAGCATGCTTGGCAATTCAGCCAATTGAGACTGCGGTTCCCTTTTCTTTTGCACTCTACTTATTATCTGCTCAGCACATTTCACCACAGTAACAATTACAAGATCTGTTTGAAAACAGCGTAAATGCTGATTACATATGTATTTGTGGGTTTTTTTCAGATTATTAATGGTCCTTCAGCTCAGGCGTTGTGTAAAACCTTCCACTGCATCTTAAGAAATTCCAACCGTTCTCAGTCCGAATCCAAGCATTGCGTACTGAGGTGAACACGCAGGCATGTACCTCTGGCATATTGAATGCAGCGTGGTCAAGTCGTTTGCATACAGAGGCTTACGCTTCCGTTACCCTCCGTTTCACTTCACATGCCACTGTCGCTCTATCCCCGAGTCAATTAGCAACTTCAAAATTCTTGCCCCTGCTTTCAAATCACTCCAGGAGCATATCTCCCCACCCCCACTCCCACCCCCCACCTTGCCTTTACAGTTTTTTCAGTCAGCCTGTACCATTGGTCCGTGATGGCTTAACCCCAACCGCTACATTAAAGTTTTGCTTGTCCTCTCCACTTCTCTCGCATCTCTCCACTCCCCCCATTTTGTTCATCATATTTACAATCAGCCTTGACAGCGCAGTTATGGTACTGCACCAGTAAAACGGAAGTCACAATCCAACATGAATTTGAATCCAATCAATCAGGAAAAAATGTACGCATTCAGGTTGTCAAGGGAAACGCCTTTAGGGAAAAAAACTCACCAGCATTCCTGCGTAGAACTCCAATCGCTCTGGGCAATCCAGTATCAGCAGTGTTGTTCACATCCCAATAACAATTATAGCATCAAACATACACCTCCAATACCTCTGAATCATATCTCCATAGTCCCTTCCTTATGTATTCATCCTTCATCTTATACTCATCTGTTTCTTTTTGTTGCAAAAATATACGTTATTTGTACAATATCTGAAAGAACATTACAAACATTTCAATATGGCCATTACACAAAGTTCAGTAATATTCCGGTTCTCTACATATGTCACATTTCAGGTGCTTCACTACAGTTAAAAAAACATTACAGGCACTTCCGAGATGGTCGTGGGGCGGCCCGGTGGTTAGCACTGCTGCCTCACGCCACCGAGGATCCGGGTTTGATCCCGGCCACTGTCCGTGTGGCGTTTACACATTCTCCCCCAATCTGCGTGCGTCTCACCCCCACAACCCAAAGATGTACAGGGTAGGTGGACTGGCCACGCTAAATTGCCCCTTAATTGGAAAATAAGAATTAGGTACTCTAAATGTATTTTTTTATTTTATTTTAATTTCCAAAATGGTTATTACAAATGATATTTAAGTTGTCCACCCGGATCAAGTTGCACTCTGAGGTGCTTCAATTTAATTTTGATACGTGGAACATTCACTGTATATATTCAATGTGAGTCACTCAATCCAAGGGGATTCTGTACAATTCCCCTCCCCTTGGTTCACTCTGGCTGAAAGGTCTTAGTCAGTGACCTTCCCCCATTGCGTTTCTGCGGCAGCTGCCCCAAGCTGCAGTGCATCCCCCAGCATATAGTCCAGGGCTCCCAATTTACTCCAATCCCCAATTCCATCTATTATTCACCAGAGCTTGTCTGACCCCAGGATGTCTCCACTGGTTGGAGGTCACACACCATCCAGTAAAATATTGCTTGCAGGCATATCAGCACATACATAATAGAAGTTGTGACTACTTAATAATAGAGATATTTACTCTAAGGTTGGGGATGGGTGGCCAAGAGTGAGGTGTATTATGACAGGCTTTTAGCAATGAGAAAGGAAAGCATATAATGAACGTGGTAGTGTTCAGGGCAGCTCGGTAGCACAGTGGTTAGCATAGTTGCTTCACAGCTCCAGAGTCCCAGGTTTGATTCCCGGCTTGGGTCACTGTCTGTACGGAGTTTGCACTTTCTCCCCGTGTCGGTGTAGGTTTCCTCCGGGTGCTCCGGTTTCCTCCCACAGTCCAAAAATGTGCAGATTCGGTTGATAGGCCATATTAAATTGCCCTTAATGTCCAAAAGGTTTGGGTTGAGTTACGGGGATAGGGTGGGGGTGCGGACTTAGGTAGGGTGCTCTTTCCAAGGGCCGGTGCAGATTCGATGGCCGAATGGCCTCCTTCTGCACTGTAAATTCTATGATAGTTTATAACAGACCATTTCATTCTGCGGAAGGTAAAGTGGATAGAAAGGGTGTGATGGAGGTAATTAAGGCTGCATTTTAGAGAACTGAGTGAGTGATACAAAGAGGACAGTGTTTAATACTGAGTGATTGGTATAAAAGATCCCATGTATATTACTGAAGGTGGGGGCGTATTTAATTGAGGTGTATATAAATACTTCAAAATTGAAAACAGGTCTTTTAGGTTTTTTGTTTAAACATCTGTAAATTGCCTCATACCGCCAGCTCAGTCAAGTAAGACTGATATAAAACTGTTTATACTGGGTGATTGTTAACATATACTTCATTAATGTGCCCATTATTCTTAGTCGACTGAAGGCAGTGATTTTGTAAAGGAATAAAAATTGATTCTCTGTGTTAGGCTGAATACTTTCTTTCAATTCAGGTTTAATTTTTTTTTAACTTTAAAGACTTTTAAAAAATTTTTTACTCACATTTGCTTTGATGGGTTTTACTCAGAATATCATGGAATTATAGGCAAAATGTGAAAATAAAACCTGCCTGGTGCTTGACTGTCCTGTAATGTTTGCACAAGGTGGCATTAAAAGGAGTGACTGTTAAAGAAGCCACAGCAAAGGCCAATCTCGATAGCAGCTCGCTGTTCTATCAACCACTAAAATCCTCTAACCCGTGGCTCTGCCTGCAGGCTAGAATTCCCTTTCCCAAAACACGCCACCTTGCCACATTACCTATGGAAATGCAATTTGGATGAAGGAAGTTGTTTTGTATAGGGCATTGCGCTTCCCAGAATTCCATCCTTGAAACATCGGGCATCTTCCAAGGGCACCATGAGGGTCGTCAAGTGAAGTTGCAGCTGGTTGCCATGACATCTGTTCTGAAGGACACTGCCCAAAAAAATGTCAACCTGCCTGCTTTCTCTCTCTGGGCTGTTCTTGCATTTTCTGTTTTATTTTCTGATTTCCAGCGTATGCCGGTTTATTTTTCAGGACATCAACGCACTCATGAATTTTTTTTTTCGCCAGGCAAAGATATAAAGCTTGAAAAAATTAAAGCAGAGAAAAATGTTGCTCCTGTGTTTTTTTGTTTGGATTTCTTGTGGGAATACAGGCCTCACTGATACTTTTTGTCCATTCCTAGTTGCCCTTGAGACGGTGACGATGGCCCTTTCTCCGTGAACCCCTGCAGCCCATGTGACAAAGGAATTCCTACAGTGCTGATATGTAAGGAGTTTCAGGATTTTCACCCAATGACCATGAAAGAACAGCAATAATAGTCAGAGTGGTACGTAACTCTAGGAGGGAACCTAGAGATGATGGTGTTCCCATGCACCCACTGCTCTTGTCCTTTCGCATGATGGAGATCATCGGCGTGAGAACCATCTCATTCATAGATTTCCCATCGATGGGTTTATACCAGGCATTGGAAGATCGGAGAGAACAAATCATTTACTAAACCAATAATAGACACAGACAGGCTCATCTGGCAACTGGATTTTTTTTTAAAGAGAGTCCTTTAAAAATTGTCCATTGGGGGCAGCATGTTGGCACAGTGGGGTAGCCCTGCAGCCTCACGGCACTGAGGTCCCAGGTTCGATCCCTGCTCTGGGTCACTGCCCGTGTGGAATTTGTACATTCTCCCCATGCTTATGTGGGTTTCACCCCCACAACCCAAAGATGTGCAGGTTAGGTGCCCTTAATTGGAAAAAATTAATTGGGTACCCTAAATTTATTTTTAAAAAATAAAAAAATAAAACAATTGCCTATTGGTGTCTAAATTCTGAGGCAATTAACATCTTCAAGGAACTCCGAATCTTTTGACCTGGCCATCAACTTTGCGACTCAGAAATTGCCTCATGTTGTAAAGGTATAACTTTTATCATGGAGATATCAGCAGTATTATTTACACTTGCACATTAATTCAAAATTAACAGTTGGGGTGCCCACAAGTGTATTGTCTTTCTGGTTTTGTTTGACTTCAGCTGTCACGATGGCACTAAACAAACAGCAGGATTCACTTCACCATTACAATACTAAGCCCCGATGATTGAAATGAACACTAAAATATCTCCTCCCAAAGCAAAATACCGTGGATGTTGGAAATTTGAAACAAAAACAGAAAATGGTGGAAATACTCAGCTGAAACAGCAGCAGCTGTGGAGTCGGCCATTCGGCCCAACGAGTCTGCCCTGCCATTCAATAGGATCATGACTGATCCGACATTCCTCACATCCACATTCCTGCCTTTCCCTGTGACCTCACTGATCAAGAATCTAAATATCTCAGCATTAAATTCACACAAGGACTATGCCCCCACAGCTCTCTGTGGCAAGGAGTTCCAGAGACTCACCACCCTCTGAGAGAAGAAATTCCCCCTCATTTCAGTCTTAAATTGGCATCCCTTTATTTTGAGACTGTGCCCTCTCGTCCTAAACTCTCTCATGAAGGGAAACATCCTCTTAACATTTACCCTGTCAAGTCCCTTCAGAATTCAGTAGTTTTCAATAAGGTCAGCCCTCATTCTTCTAAATTCCAATGAGTAGAGTCCCAACCTGTTTAACCTATGCTCATAAGACAGCCCATCCATACTGGGGATCATCCGACTGAATCGTCTCTGCACCGCCATCAATGAAATAATGGGTGGGATTCTCCGACCCCGCGCTGGGTCTGAGAATCGGCAGGGGGGTGCGCTATTCACGCGACGCCACCCCGAAGCCGGTCCGCCAGGTCTCTGGTGACCGGAGAATCAGCACCGTTGGCACCAGCGCAGTTGGCGCTCACCAGTCAGGGGCCGCTCTCTGCGCCCTCTCCCCCCCCCCCAGCGATTCTCCGCAGGCGATGGGCCGACTGCCCGCCGAGATAGGCCAAGTCCCGCTGGCGCCGTTCACATGTGGTCCGGCCCGGCGGGACCTCAGCATTCATGTTGCGGGGGGTGACCTGTGGGGGGGTTGGGGGGGAATCCAACCGGGGGGGCTCCACGGTGGCCTGGCCCGAAATCAGGGCCTACCAATCGGCCGGCGGGCTTATCCTGGGCTTATCGCCAGGCCCCTGAAGCTGTCCGCCATGTTGCATCGGGGCCAGCATGGAGAAGGAAACCCATGCGCATGCGCAAATTCGCGCCGGCCTTAGCACGCATGCGCGGACTCGCACCAGCCTTAGCGCGCATGCATGCACCCGCAACGACCGTTCTGACGCCGGCATCTGCAGCTGGAGCAGCGTCAGGTGCTCCAGTACCGTGATGGCCCCCTGTGCGGCGCAGAATCGCTGCTCCTACGGGCCTGTTGACGCCGGCGTAAAACGCTCCGCCGTTTACAACGGCGTCAACACTTAGCTCCAGGATGAGAGAATCCCGCCCAATATCTTTCCTTAAATAAAGGGGCCAAAAATGCTCTCTGACTTCCGGATATGGGGTGTGATTCAGTGGCCCCGTTGCACACAGTGCAGAGCGGTGTGTAATGGGTGAACTGCACAAGAGCCCAAAATTGGGCTCCGCGCCAGGCACCTGGCCGATCGCGAGTCATTCGACTTGCTCCACTCAGCATGATCTGGATTTTGCCCTCACTGGGTATATACCCGGTTGCCAGATTCACCTGGCACCCAGGAATCAACACCCGTGCTTGAGAGAGCTCGTCAGAGCGCTGCCTCATACTGGTCCACACAAACGTGGGCCAGGTACAACGGCACTTAGGGGGTGCATGCAGGCCACTGGAGACCCAGGGTCATCGGGGAGAGGACGGGTGGCACCATGACAGTGCCACCCAGGCACTCTGGCAGTGCCAACTCAACAAGGTGGGGGGGGTGTCGGAAAGCAGGAAGGGCCTGAAAGGGGATGGGGAGAGATCGGGCTGCCAATCAAATTGCGCCCTTATCTGCGAACTGGCGTTGCAGCTGGCATGATTAGCTCGCCAGCCGGAAATCCTCTAAGTCCAGCCTTGGCGGAGAGAAACTTCCCAAAGCCAAAAAACATTGGCAAAATGCCGTTGAATAGCGAGGTGATTCTGGACTTCGTTTTAAGTCCACTAAATCACACCCGTGGTCTCACCAGTACCTTATAAAATTGCAGCAAGACTTCTATTCTCTAATACTCCAACCCCCTGGAAATAACGGCCAACATTCCTTCAGCCTTGCTGATTACTTGCTGCCCCTGTGTGCTAGCTTTCTGTGTTTTGAGCACAAGGACCCCCAAGTCCCTTTGTGTTGCAGCTTTCTATGGTTTTTCCCTATTTAATGATTTGTTGTTCTTTTGTTCTCCCTTCCAAAATGAACAACTTCACATTTTCCCACATTATACTCCATTTGCCAAATGTTTGCCCACTTACTTAACCTATGAATATCTTTTTGCAAACCGTTTGTATCCCTCTCGCAACTTGCCTTTCCACCTATTTTTCCAATGGGTGGAGTCATTTGGTTCCAGTACATTCGCCTCCTTCCTCCAAGTCATTAATATATATTGTAAACAGCTGTGGTCCCAGCACTGATCCCTGTCAAACATCACTGATTATAGGTCACCAAGCTGAAAAAGAACCCCTTGTCCGCAACCGCTATTTCCTGCCCATTAGTCAATTCTCTATCCATGCCAATATATTACCTCCAACACCATGGGCTCTTAACTTTTGTGAGGTGCCTTGTCAAATGCCTTCTGAAAGTCCAAATGCAACACATCTGCTGGTCCCCCTCTATCCACTCTGGTTGAGACTTGCTCAATAAACTCTAATAAATGCGACATGATTTCTCTTTCATGAAGCCAAGCTGATTCTGCTTGATTAGACTATGATTTTCCAAATGTGCTGCTATTACATCCTTAATAATTGATTCCAATATATTTCCAACAATAGATATAAAGCTGATTGACCTATAGTTACCTGCTTTTTGCCTTCCTCCCTTTTTGTATAGAGGTGTCACATTGGTAGTTTTCCAGTCCTCCGATACTTCTCCAGAATCCAAGGATTTTTGGAAAATTACAACCAATGCATTCATTATCTCTGTAGCTACTTCTTTTAGGATCCTAGGATGCAAGCCATTAGGGCCAAGGGACTTAACTGCCTTTAGCCATTAGTTTGTCTAATACCACTTCTCTAGTGATGGTGGTGGTGTTTAATTGCTCCCCTGTATTCTTTCGTATTAATGGGATTTTCCACTGTAAAGACTAATGCAAAGTATCTGTTTAATTCCTCTGCCATTTCCTTGTTCTCCATAACTATCTCCCTAGATTCATTTTCCAAGATGCTTATGTTTACTTTGATCTCTCTCTTCCTTTTTATATATTTAAAGAAGCCCTTCTTGTCAGTTTTTATATTCCTCGTTAGATTGTCCTCATAGTTTGTTTTCTCTCTCTTTAATATCTTTTTATTCCTCCTTTGCTAGATTCCGAACTTATCCCAGTCTTTGGGGCTATCACTGATTTTTACCTCCGTAAATGTTTTTTCTTTCAACTGATTATTTAACTCCCTTGATTAGCCATGATTTGTTTATCCCTCACTTAGGATTATTCCTGCTTACTGGGATATATTTTTGCTGAGAGTCATGAATTACCTCCTTGAATAACTGCCACTGCTTGTTTACTGCCTTTCCTGCTAATATATCCACCCAGTCCACTTTAGCTAATTCCATCCACATTTCTTTGTAGTTCTCTTTATTTAAGTTAAACAGTTATTTCTGACCCAAGTTTCTCACTCTCAAACTGAATATTAAATTCTATCATGTTATGATCACTACTTCCTATGGGTTCTTTCAATCTAAGGTTATTCATTACCCTGCCTCATTACCCTTTACCAGATCCAAGATAACCTGTTCCCTGGTTGATTTGTACCCTTTTCCAACAATGTGGGTAATGTTTGGAGTCTCTACACTGCTCCTACCAATAACTTATTTTCCTTTCTGTTTTTTACCTCCACCCAAATGGACTCTACATCTTCAGAGTCAAGACCGTCTCTCACAACTGTCCTCATTTCATCTCTTTTTAACAGTGCTCCCCCACCATCTTTTCATTTCCTCTTTCCTTTCTGAAAGGTCAAGTGTCCCTGAATGTTAAGTTCCCAGCTTTAATCTTCTTGCATCCATGAGATCATATCTATTTACCTCAATTTGCACAGTTGGTTTGTCTACCTTATTCTGAATGATTTGTGCATTAAGATACAAAGCCCTCAGGTTTGCCTACTTGCCATTTTTCATCATAAAAACTTGTCTTTGTACTTTGGCCCTATTTGCCGCTCGACCTTGAGTACCCTGTCTAACGCTTTTCGATTTTACTGTTCTTTCTTTTATTGCTGTCCATGTTTCTCTTTCCCTTGTCACTCTGCTTAGGATCCATTCCCATGCCATTCTAGTTTAAACCCTCCCCAACCACTCTAGCAAATATTCACCCTCGGACATCAGCCCCAGTCCTCCCCAGGTGTGACCCATCCCGTTTGTACCCGTCCCACCTCCCCCAGAACAAGTCCCAATGCCCCAGGAATCTGAAACCCTCCCCCTCGCACCTTCTCTTCAGCCATGTATTCACCCGATATATCCTACTCTTTCAACTCTGACTAGCATGTGGGGATGGTAGTAATCCTGAGATCACTATGTTTAAGGTCCTATTTTTAAACTTACTTCCTGACTCTATATATTCTGCTTTTAGAACATCATCCCTATATTCTGCTTTTCGTGCATCATCCCTTTTTTGAAACTGAATGGGACCAGCTAGATAAATGCTGTGGCTAAAAGAGCAGGTCAGCGTTTATGAGTCGTGCAGCAAGTAACTCACCACCTGACTCCCCAAAGCCTGCCCACCATCTACAAAGCACAAGTTAAGAGTGTGATAAAATGCTCTCTGCTTGCATGAATGAGTGCAGCTCCAACAACACTCACGAAGCTTGATACCTGTGGTTCTAAAAGACATCTTCCCACTACTTCCTTGTGGGCAACAAATGCTGACCGAGATAGCAATGCCTACATCCCGTGAAAGGTTTTTAAAAAATTAACACAGTGAATGATTAAAGTGCATGGACTGCTTTTATATAGGAAGAGTCTAGGTTTGATTTCCAATCACTACTAAATTTGCTGATGTTAGTGAGGGTGCCATAGCTAACCTGGGCTGGGAAAAGTGACAACAACTCGGTTCTCACTTTTGATTGCTATCCACTGCACCCGTAAAGTGGACATGGGAACATAGAGACATGGGCGCCTCCATGCACGAATCATCAAAGGTGGCAGGCAGAGTGAGAAAGTGATTATGAATGTATATAGCATCCTTGGCTTTATAAAAAGAAACATTGAGTAAAAAAGCGAGGAAGTCATGATGAACATTTGAAAAACATTTGTTTAGCCTTAACTGGAGTATTGTGGCCAATTCTGGGCATCACACTTTCGGAAAGATGGAAAGGCTTCAAAGAGGGCGCAGTTGAAAATTCACAAGAATTGTTCCAGGGATGAGGGGTGTCAGATAGATTGAAGAAGCAGGAGATTATTTTTCTGCGAGAAGAGAAGGTCAAGAGGAGAATTGATCGAGGTGTTCAAAAACATGCCGGAATATTCCAGCCATTCTCACTGGCGGGATCATTCGGTTCCGTCAATGGCAAAACCCTGCCGCGGGTGACGCAGCGGTGGGGGATTGTGGGAGTGCGTAGAACAATAGAACAAGAGGCCTCATTGACAATGGTGGGATTTTGATTTGATTTGATTTATTATTGTCACATATATTAGTATACAGTGAAAAGTATTGTTTCTTACATGCTACACAAACAATGCATACCGTGCATAGGGAAAGAAGCAGAGACTCCAGGATATATTGTTACAGTCATGGCAAGGTGTAGAGAAAAGATCAACGTAATATGAGGTAGGTCCATTCAAAAGTCTGATGGCAGTAGGGAAGATGCTGTTCTTGAGTCGGTTGTTACGTGACCTCAAACTTTGGTATCTTTTTCCTGACGGAAGAAGGTGGAAGTAGGTACGTCCAGGCTGCGTGGGGTCCTTAATTATGCTGGCTGCCTTTCCGAGGCAGCGGGAATTGTAGACAGAGTCAATGGATTGGAGGCTGGTTTTTGTGCTGGATTGGGCTACATTCATGACCTTTTGTAGCATCCTGCGGTCTTGGCAGAGCTGGCTCCATACCAAGCTGTGATACAGCCAGAAAGAATGCTTTCTATGGTGCATGTGTAAAAGTTGGTGAGAGTCGTAGCTGACATGCCAAATTTCCTTAGTCTTAGGAGGAAATATAGTCGTTGGTGGGCTTTCTTAACTATAGTGTTGGCATGGGGGGACCAGGACAGGTTGGTGATCTGGACACCTAAAAACTTAAAGCTCGCGACCCTTTCTACTTCGTTCCCATTGATGTAGACAGGAGCATGTTCTCCACTACACTGCCTGAAGTTGATGACAATATCCTTTGTTTTGTTCAGTAAGAAGTCTTACAACACCAGGTTAAAGTCCAACAGGTTTGTTTCAAACACGAGCTTTCGGAGCACGGCTCCTTCTTCAGGTGAATGGAAAGGCTTGTTCCAGAAATGTTTATATAGACACAGTCAGAGATGCCCGGAATGCGAGCACCTGCAGGCAATCAAATCATCAAAGATGCAGAGAGAGAGGTAACTCCAGGTTAAAGAGGTGTGAATTGTCCCAAGCCAGTTCAGTCGGTAGGCCTCTGCAAGTCCAGGCTTGTTGGTGGGGGCCGAATGTAATGCGACATGAATCCCAGATCCCGGTTGAGTCCGCATTCATGCGTGCGGAACTTAGCTATAAGTTTTTGCTCAGCAATTTTTCGCCGTGCTCCAAAAGCTCGTGTTTGAAACAAACCTGTTGGACTTTAACCTGGTGTTGTAAGACTTCTTACTGTGCTCACCCCAGTCCAACGCCGGCATCTCCACATCTTTGTTTTGTTGACATTGGGGGAGAGATTATTATCGTCGCACCAGTTCACCAGATTCTCTATCTCATTCCTGTACTCTGTGTCGTCATTGTTTGAGGTCCGATCCACTACGTTGGTGTCATCAGCAAATCTGAATTTGAAAAATCAGGTTCAGGACATCCCGCTGCCGGCCAATGGCGGGCCCATCCAACGCCACAAAACATATCACGGAGACGCGGAAAATCCCACCCATGATGGATCTGCACAGAGTTGATAGAGAGAAACTATTCCTATTGGGTGGTCGAGAACCAGAGGGCACTAATTTAAGGTGAATGACAAGAGAAACAATGGCAATGTGAGGATAAGCTTTTTTACACGTTGAATGGTTAGTTCTGCAATGCATTTCCTGAGAGTGTAGTGGAACAGATTCAATTGTGGATTAAAGGGACAAGAATTTGCAGGGCAACGGGAAAGGGTGGGGGAGTGGAATTCGGGGAGTTGTTCTTGGCAAGAGCAGGCACAGACACTGTGAAGTGAATGGCCTCCTTCAATGATGTAACCATCCTATGATTCCACTGATTCTCGCTCTCGTGCCTACATGGGCGGACATTGAGCAAGGGCAGGATCTTGGCCAACAATAAAACCTTGCACAGTGAAATACTTTGCCAGTATTTACAGTTTATGCTCAAATGGTCATGTGGCAGAGACAGCAGAGGGCTGACAGGGTCCACTAACCCACATCCCGGTCAACAGTCAGCAGCTTTCGAATAGAATTGTTGAAAGAAACAGGCGAGAAAGGGTTAAATAATGCTGGCAGATCAGACCACATCATCACACCCTGTAAATCATGGGAATGCCTTCATTTAGTGCAACAAATTGTGCCACTGGCATTTTAAGGGTCAATCTCTCATGAAGTGTTGGAATGTCCAACAGGACCACAATTTAATCAAAGGGAATAGCAAGTTTCAATAATTCAAACATTTTTAATCACTAACATTTCAAGCAATCAGCCATAATGTAATACAGCTGTGAGACAATAGTACAGCAAGTACTAACATATTGGGTGAAACTATCAATGAGTTCAAGTACTTATATTGACAAAAACAAATTGAAGAAAATAGTATATCTGACACCTCAGATAATTTCTATATTTTAATTTTGAGTGCAACTACTTCAAACCGGGCAGACCCCCTGACCTATTGACCAGGCCTTCGCTATCCTCATCCACATGTAAAGTTCCCTATGTCCCATATCCCTCCCTATAAGCATTGAGGATGTACCGACACAACATGGACTACAGCGGTTCAACGTCACCACCTTCTCTCGGGCCAGAAGAATGGCCTCCTTCTGCTCTCTGGGGATTCTATGATGCCATGAAAGTGGATTTTATCTCATCCTTGTTTTCAATTCTCTCCATGGTTCTTGCCCCTCCCTGTCTCTGTAATCTTCTCCGTCTCTACAACCTTCCGAGACACCAATACAGCTCTAATTCTGGCCTCATGTGCATCCCCAGTTTTCATTGCTTCATCATCAGTGGCTGTGCCTTCAGCTACCTAGGCCATAAGCTCTGTATTTCCCTACCTAAACCTCTGTGCCTGTCTTCCCCACTCCTTCAAACTTACCTCTTTGACCAAGCTTTCAGTTATCTGCCCTAATATTTCCTCATGTGGTTCACTGTCTTATTTTGCTTTATAATTGAACGACAAAGCGCCCTGGGGTGTTTTATTACATTAAAGGTGCTGTATGAATACAAAGTTGTTGTTTTTGCTGAAGTATGGGTGTACTCTGTGTGAAATGCAAATACAAAAGAAAGACTTAGGGAGGGATTTTCTGCTGCAGACACCAGGAGTGGAAATTCCTGCCCAAAGTCAACGGACTTTCGGCTGATTCCCCACCTTCTCCGGACCTGCTCCTGTCAATTCCAGCTGTGGACGGAACCGGAAAATCCTGACCTTGTATTTATATAGTGCCTTTCATGTCCTCAAGGTATCCCTACTCACCTTACAGCAAATTAGGTATTTTTTGAACTGTAGCCACTGTAAATAATGCACGCCAGTCAATATTCACATAGCAAGTTCCCATAGACACTCATGCAATAATGATCAGAAGATCAATTTTTATAATGATGTTGGTCGAGAGGCAATTATTGGCTCGGACACCAGGATGAACCTCTTCTGTAGCCCCAACTTTCCTTGGAATAATGACATGGGTTCTTTTACGTTTGAGGCCTCGGTTTAACGCCTCACCAGTCCGCAACCTTTTCAGGAACAAGGCACACTTCAACGAGACAAACGATTTCACGGCACACCTGTGCTTTTATTGACCCACTGTCTCCATGAATACAGCTGTCCTCTTCATGGTTCTGACTGCTTCCAAGGACCCGGCCCCGGGTCTCTGCCCGTGTGGAGTTTGCACATTCTCCCCGTGTCTGCATGGGTCTCACCCCCACAGTCCAAAAAGATGTGCAGGGTAAGTGGATTAGCCACGCTAAATTGCCCCTTAAATGGAAAAAAGAATTGGGTACTCCAATTTTTTTTTTAAATGACTCTGAGCACTTTATGGAATTTGTGTCAGCTTGTGGAGCTGTTTTTAATTCCGTTTACGCCTTTTCACACGGTTACGCCTTTTTTTTATTGGGAACTGCGAGGAAAGGCTATAGATGCAAAATAGTTAACCCATTTTGGGTTTGGAAGCTTTAGAAATTCACGATTGTATAATCTTCATGACGTTACCTGGGGCGCACATTGCAACAAATTCACTGAAACAGAAGCTCTGTACTTTAATAAACTTAATAGAGAAATGCATTATTTTTACTGAACCCTGCTAGTTCTTGAGGAAGTTCCGTTGGACAAACTGTACAGTTCGTTGCTCAACAATCAATAAATAACATTCACTCGTGCGAAGTGAACAATAGTAACACTTTTCTGTGGAACGCATGGATATAAAAGGCACTAAAACACCTTGGTTAGTTTTTTTTTATTTTTTATTTTTTAATTTAGAGTACCCAATTCATTTTTTCCAATTAAAGGGCAATTTAGTGTGGCGAATCCACCTAGCCTGCACATCTTTTGGGTTTGTGGAGGCGAAACGCACGCAAACACGAGAATGTGCAAACTCCACATAGACAATGACCCAGAGCCAGGATCGAACCTGGGACCTCGGCGCCATGAGGCTGCAGGGCTAACCGACTGCACCACCGTGCTGCCCCAAACACCTTGGTTAGTTAAAAGGTGGTCAGATGACAAGGGCCCCACTGCTGTGCTATTTGCAAAGTCATTCCATTTCAATTGTGTACTCGGGGACCTGGGCTCTTCTGAAGGGAAACAACTTTCCCATTTAAAGGAAATAGAACTTGATCGAGACCTTGATCTTGGAGTTCTTCTTCGAATTGAAGATCTGGACTTGGACCTCACTGGAACGAGGGACTGACTTCTCTGCTTAGAATAGGAAGGGGAATGGGGCTGGGATTGGCCATTGTGGCTGCGGGTTCAGGATCTGGTGTAGTGACGCCCCCTTGACCTGGACCTCAAACAGGAACGAGACCATTCTAGATGCTAGCCACGTACAAACCTCGCCCCTCTGCTGAGTGTGCTGCCAGTCAGCAACATGTTGCCTCCCGAGTCTGTCTGCTCCAATCATTGATATGGGCATCCTCTCTGTCTCAACTCAACTTGGCACAAGGTAATGACATGACCCAATACCCCCAACCAAATTTCATAAAACATTTATTTTCATTAAAAAACAGGAACAAAAATCAAAAGCAGAATATGCTGGAGATAATAGCAAGGGTAGAGAGAAACAGAATTAGCATTTCAATCCGATGGCCTTTCCAATGAAATGCCCATCAACCTGAAACGTTAACTCTGTTTCTCCATCTCCACAGATGCTGTCCGACCTGCTAAGTACTTCCGGCATATTCTGCTTTTATTTCGGATGTCCAGCATCTGCAGTATTTTTCTTTTGGCACGAAAACAGATTGCATTTAATTTTTCCTTCCGCTGTTAAGATGCCAGTGCGCTCCGTGTGAATCATCGTTTGCAGGGTGAGAAAGCCGAAATGCTGCTGGCTTAAATGTACAGGTTCATGTGAATGAAACTGGGAGCTGGCCGGGGCCTGTGGATTTGATTATTCAATAAAGCTCTCCTGAAAGAGGACATCATGAGCTCATTCTAGCTCTTGGATATGTTCCGTCGATGTGATTGTGCTGAGCCTGCCTGCTCTGTGTTATCAGTTGGAGCTTTGTGTGTACCAACAAAAGCTCGAGTGAATCACAGCAAAAATTAACAGCCACAAAACATTATACTAAAGTGGGTCCCTTGAGTGCTTTGTGAGCCCCCTTAATGATTTTTATCCCTGATTCTGGCACCTTTAAGATGTCTAATTCTTTCCATAAATGTGAAGTACACTCCTGTTTTAACATGAAGGATTAGAACTCTTGGAATGACTCAGGAAGATTTGAAGTAAATGTTTTAAAAGGTGTGAAACATGTGTATAATCCACGATGCCAGAAAAAAAGCAGAGAAGTTAGAGGAGTGAAGAATCCCTACAATCATTCCAAATAAGCCCAGAATTTCTCAAAATCAAGAGCCGTACCCAGATCACTGGCCTGTCTTATTCTTGGTTGCCAGCCTCATTTTTTAAAGCAAAAATAAATTGCCCCTTAACAGACAGGGGTTAATTTTTGAAAACAAATGCCCTGAATGCCAGCAGCCATTGATATCGAAGATGTCACCTGCACCTCCCTCAACCTTGCCATCCAGCCCATGCATAGCATCCTCTGCATGTCTGGGCTCTTCAGACTCCACAACAGCAAAACCTGGAGGGTTCTGTGCAAAGGGCCGCAGTAGCTGAAAGCTTGCACCAGCTCTTTTTTGGCAGCTCCCGTTTAGAAATCACCAACGTCGACCTTCTGGGGTAACAAGACATTCTTCAGCTCTGTTGTCTTGCTCTCCATCCCGTTCCACCTGGTTAAGAGTTGTTGCTTGTGTTAATTGGTTAATACCAATAGCTGTAGCTGCTATAGTGCCATTGGAGCGGGAGCCAGGAATGCAGGAATTGACAGAAAGAGAAAAAAAATAAAGTCAGAGGCACACTTGCACACTTCTCACAGCGCACCAGTGTGCTGCTGCACAGTGGTTGGGAAGCTGACCTATAGCTTTCTGACGAGATTGTATTTTTTCAGTAATGTTGGGTGAGGGATATATATTGGCCAGAGAACTGAGGAAAACTCCCGTGCCCCTCTTTGAATAGTGCCACAGGATCTATTACATCCTCCTGAGAAGACAGACAGCTCCTTGGGTGGCACGGCGGCACATTGGTTAGCACTGCTGCCTCACAGCGCCAGGGACACCGGGTTCAATTCTGACCTTGGGTGACTGTGTGGAGTTTGCACCTCCTCGTCGTGACTGCGAGAATTTCCTCCGGGTGCTCCGGTTTCCTCCCACAGTCCAAAGCTGTGCGGGTTCGGTGGATTGGCCATGCTAAATTGCCCCTTAGTGTCCAAAGGTTAGGTGGGGTTATGGGGATGGGGCAGGAGAGTGGGCTTAGGTGGGGTACTTTTTCGGGGGCTGGGGGTGGCGGTGCAGATTCGATGGGCCGAATAACATCCTTCTGCGTAGTAGGAATTCTGTGACATCTCTTCCACAAGGTGGATGTAAGTCTCTACCTGTGTGGTTTTCTCATTAACTTGGTTTGAAATACTCAAACACAAGTGATGGTTTTCGGACATCGGACTGACTAAAATAATTAAAGATGTTATGAAGAGAAATTTGTCCCAGCCTTGGTGAAAGTAAAATGCCATAAATCTAAAATTTAAACAACAAAATTGCTGGAAACACACATCAGGTTCAAGAGCTTCTCTACAGGTTAATATGTCAAATTGAACCTATTCGCTAGAACTGGATACTGATTAAACATTTAGACATGATGCATTATTGCTTTTTCTCTTTTTAGATGTCGCATTCCGATCATTTTCTATTTTTGCAGACCACATTCTACTCATTGGCTGGGATGCCTTGGCAATAATGTAAAGACTCTGCCTAGTATTTGACACCACATCATTATCTATTTCAGCTCCTCCGCCCGACGACAGGCTGTTGCATCTGAGCATTAAACTTCCTGCATGTGGCCCTCTGGACAATTCGGGAAGCAGCCGATATTGCGACCAGGATTTGGCCAACCTGCCTGTTACTGGTGAAGGTGTGCAGCTGTGGTGCTAATGATTCCAAAGTTGGAATCGACAACCTAAGGACTTATATGGTAGGCCAGATTTGTCAAAATGCCCTTGGCATGTTGCGTCACATGTCAACTCACTCTTCCCACTTATTATTTAAATATCTTGGAGAGGGGGTTTCTCAGACCTGGGTGTTTGAAGAAACGACACTGCTCTGTACAGTTAAATGTGTTTCATTTCCAAAATATTGCTTGTGAAACCTGTGACATCAATATTAAAGTTAGCAGAGCCAAAATGATTTGAATCAGCTAATGTTTATGATAATACCTCTTAATGGCTGTCACGAACATCACCTAGATTGTCATCATTAAGTCTTCCTGTCAGCTTACCTTATCTTTACTGAGGGAGAAATTTCCACAGGGAGTGTTCTCCTGATGGATGCCAAAACTTCAGTGGAAATCCCGGATAAATACATACACCTCCGGTTCTTCAGCTGATGGCACAGTTGAGTCGAGGGGACCCCAGAAAATAATCCATCCAGCCCTAACATGTTTTCAGTCTCTGCGTCTTTCGTTTTGCATTCCCCCAATAGGTTCATTTCAACTCATTGCTCATTCACCATAGTATGCAGTTTCAGTCCTTCCAGTAAAATAAATTATGTAAGATACTACTCCCTGCCATAAAATACCAGCAATAAAATCTATGACATAACAGCCACATAAAGATATTCAACAAAGTAAAAATCCCCACAAATCTACTCATTAATTTGCCTCCAGCAACGTCTGCCAACCTTTCGGCAGGCAGTCAACACATATTGCAGATTTATCAAGGCCCTCCACTTTATGCTCCCCCCCCCCCCCCCACCCCCACACTCCAGCAAACAAACAGGTAACATTTGGAACATAACCGTCGATTGGCATGCATGTACTACTGCCAGCGACATACTGCAGAGCTCCCGAGAGGTTCTATTTGGCATTTCTTTCCATTCCCTTCACCCTCTGTCACAATAAGAATGCCCTGGCTTCCTTTTGCCCATCTCAAAGTCCAAGGTCTCACTTCCCGGGTGCACCTCACCGTCCAACCTCCTCCGAATCTCTTATCACCCTCCCTACTTTTCTCTGGCAGTGCTGTGATCACTGGATTGTTACAGTGCAGATGATTTCACAGATTTCATTGAATTTACAGTGCAGAAGGAGGCCATTCAGCCCATCGAGTCTGCACCGGCCCTTGGAAAGAGCACCCTGCTTAAGCCCACGCCTCCATCCTATCGCCTTAACCCAGTAATCCCACCTAAACTTTTGTTTTTTGGACACTCAGGGCAATTTAGCCATAGCCAATCCACCTAACCTGTGGAAGGAAACTGGAGCGCCCGGAGGAAACCCACGCAGACAAGGGGAGAATGTGCAAACTCCGCATAGACAGTGACAGCCAGGCATCGAACCTGGGGCCCTGGAGCTGTGAACCAACAGTGCTAACCACTGTACTACCATACCGCCATTCAGTCTATCGTTTCTGCACTGGCTCTACAAATGAGCATTATGACTTTGTGCCATTCCCCTGCCTTCTCCCCGTGACTCTGTAGGTTGCTTCTATTCAAATAATAAGCATATTTGAATACCTCTCATTAAGGGAACTGATGGTGGGGTACTTACACTGCTTTTTATCACATCAAAGGTACCTTTATACAAGGTTCAATTCTGTTTTATTCACAATGACTGAGCACATGGGACTGTTAAATCTTGCAGAAGAGCATGGTCTGGGCATAAACACTAAAGGGACAAGCAGCAGAGCAGATAATTTATCAATAGTTAACATTTAGCAGACAAATTCAACCCGATTCATCGGATTTAGCCATTACATTCCAATGTCAAATGGTCAGTATCGACCTACCGACAAGCGCTGCAGGTGATGGAGGAAGAAGAAAACAGGTGAGAGGGATGAAGCAGAGAATTCGGAAACACAATAAAAAAGAAAAGTGCGAAACAAGTTGAAGATTTCCAAGTTTACAGGTGATTCGAAACACAAGGCAGCACAGGCCAGGATGGACTGCATGGGCGGGATTCCCCGACCCCCCGGGTGGTCGGAGAATCGCCCGGACTGGCATCAATCCCGCCCCCGCCGTGTCCCGAATTCTCCGCCCCCCCCCGAGCTTCGGCCGGGGTGGGAATCGCGCCGCGCCGGTCGGCGGGGCCCCCGCGGCGATTCTCCGGCCAGCGATGGGCTGAAGTCCCGCCGCTGACAGGCGTGGATGAAACCACCTACCTTACCGGCGGGAGCAGGCGGCGCAGGCGGGTGCCGGGGTCCTGGGGGGTCGGCGAGGGGGATCTGATCCCGGGGGGTGTCCCCACGGTGGCCTGGTCCGCGATCGGGGCCCACCGATCGGCGGGCAGGCCTGTGCCATGGGGGCACTCTTTTTCTTCCGCCTTCGCCATGGTCTTCACCATGACGGAGGTGGAAGAGACCCCCTCCCCTACGCATTTGGCGGTATGACGTCACCAGCCGCTGACGCTCCGGCGCATGCGCGGACGTACGCCAACCGGCAAAGCCCTTTCGGCCCCGAATCCTATTTTGGCATTGAGAAGGTGGTGGTGAGCCGCCCTCTTGAATCGCTGCAGTCCGTGTGATGGAGGTACACCCTTGGTGCTGCAGGAGGGAGCTCCAGTAGCAACATTGAAGGAACGGTGCTATAGTTCCAAGTCAAGCTGTTGAGTGGTTGGAAGGGGAACTTGCAGCTGACTGTGCACCTCCTTCCTTTATCCTCGAGGTAGAAAGCATGGGTTTGGAAGATGCAGTTGAACGAGACTTGGTGCAGTGCATATTGTCATATACTGTGGTACACCCTGCTGCCACTGCCTGCCAGTGATGGAGGGAATGAATGCTTAAGGGTGGTTTCGCGATCAAGTGGGTTACCTCGGCCTGGGTGATGCTAGGCTTCTTGCCTGTTGATGGAGCTACACTCACCCAAGCAAGTAGTATTCCATCACACTTCTGACTTGTGCCTTGTAAATGGTGGAAAGGCTTTCAGGAAGTGAGATACTCACTGTAGAATTCTTAGCCTCTGACCTTTCTTCTCGCCATAATAATCAGAGTAGCTTAGCTCTAATTCTAAGTTTACCCCAAAATGTTGTTCAGATTTTCTCCAACACAGGAACTAGCTTCCCTGTAACTTGCTAAATGCATTATCTAAAAAAAAAGACCTTATAGTAGTCAAGATCAATAAATTCTTCAAGTTCCATGTCCCACCAATTGCGCCATTAGAGTTATGCATGCTCAATGTACAACACCCTTATCATTTGACTACCAACAATTTCTATCAAGTAGGATTCTTACCTATCATTCACAGGTGCACCTCACTCTCATTCACATGGCACTGCTGCACTTCTGATACCCACAATTCACAGTTTGCACAAACTGCCAGCTATTCAACCCTGAAAGCTATATCGCCCAAACACATTGCACCACACACTGACATACTTTTCTTTTTTTTGCCAGACAGGTTGCCACCCAATCGGAGGCAGCAGGAACTAATTATCAAGGAATGGGCATGCCCGCATGTCCCTCAGTACTG
Source organism: Scyliorhinus canicula (assembly GCF_902713615.1). Lineage (NCBI taxonomy): Eukaryota > Metazoa > Chordata > Chondrichthyes > Carcharhiniformes > Scyliorhinidae > Scyliorhinus > Scyliorhinus canicula. Next base: position 194,217,609 of record NC_052152.1, read on the forward strand.
GCACTGACCACCATTGCAGCAGTTATTGCTGAGACCTTTACCAATGGTGGGGTTGCAACCATAGAAAAAGATGGTGCATTCATACCTAAGCTTCCTCATATCCACCTCTTCCTGCACTCTTTTTTGATTTACAGGCTGCAGATGGTATAAACTTGCTTTCCCATCTTTCTTCACCACAGCTTTTTGGTGAGGATGTCTCACACACTGTTCATTGGTGAGGTACAGGGAGGGGAATTGCTCCCTTTCTACCCTGGTCAGAGTTTGCTTCGTACTGGCAAACCATCCCTTCCCTTCCCGGCTCCTTCTCCCTCTTATAGCAGCTTGCCCTGCTCTACATCACCCCGGTTCCTTCTCCCAATCATGCTGTATTCCAAGGGAAATGCCTACAAATGTATGCATTATGTGTATGCAGAAGCTCTGAAGTTAGGACAAGGTGCTTCATCATCCTCCATGTAGATCTTAGCGCTATTATAGAACTCAAGAAGGCAAAACTCATGTAATTGTAAGAACACCAATTAGCAACTAAGCTGGTATTAGTTGATGGTGTCTGTGCTCCCTGCTGCAGATGTATGTTTAATTGTGCAAGTTTAAATGAAGTTACTAGTTGAGTGTTGAACTCCCAAAATGGCAACATTGATGTCAAATCTCTGTGATACGCTGATTGGCATCCCAATCATCCGACTTTGCTTCCTTCCAGTGGATTCTCACTGTCCACAGACTTACACCTTCACATCCAGCATGACTCACAGCAGAGGAATGTGTGCGCCATCGATGCTATTTTAGACTTCTCAGGGCACTAGCCATGGCCAACAAACAGGCACTTTTGGGTCCAAATGTTGTGCCCTTTAAACTTACATCTCCTGGCATCGAATCATTAAAAAAAATTTCAGTCTGTCTTCCTCAGATCCAACCTCATGCTTCCTCACATTAATCTCCATCTGCTATAATTTGTTTTCCACTCTCTAAGTCTTGTCTTTTTTCCTTTACAACTGTCTTTTGCGATCCACACGAACCACCAAGGCTCCTAAAAGTGTTGTCCGCATATCAACACCTTCTTTTCATCCACGTGATTAATGTATCATCCCTTGATTCACCACATCGATTAGAATTTTCAAAGCGCAAAGATTGAGTGAGTGTACATTATGCGGGAATATCTAATAAATGTGCAGTTTGCCTCAGTCTGTAACAGTCAACCAGGACAGTAAAAGAAGAATAAACCGCTGTAATTAGCGGCAGTACTGAATGTAATGGAGTACCTAACTGGGGTATTTTAGGGCAGCACGGTGGCACAGTGGTTAGCATTGCTGCCTACGGCGCTGAGGACCCGGGTTCGAATCCCGGCTCTGGGTCACTGTCCGTGTGGAGTTTGCACATTCTCCCCGTGTCTGCGTGGGTTTCACCCCCACAACCCAAAAGATGTGCAGGATAGGTGGATTGGCCACGCTAAATTGCCCCTTAATTGGAAAAAAATAATTGGGTACTATAAATTATTTTAAATAAAGAACTGGGATATTTTATCTTCATAATTTTTGGTGGCTCTTGATCAGCTCTGTAGTCATATCAAAGCTACAAACCCTGCCCGCCTCCTACCCCCCCCCCCTTCCCCCCCCCCCCCCCCTCCCCCCAAGACCCACCGCCCAGCTCTCCAATGAACCTACTCTGGAATGCTGCCAATTGGTTAAATTGCACAACAGTCTGACTGTGAATGAAGAGATTTCCATTTAGCATTTCTTACCAATTCAATAAAGTATTTTTCTGACTGTATATTTTTGTGCAACATAACTATACTGAGTAACCACACATGAAGCATAGTTCTGAATCAGATATTATCAAAAAAGGACATGGAGTCACCAGATGAGATACAGAACAGATGTATTGGAATATCAGAACTGAGACGTTATACCTATTAGAGAGGATATCAACCACCCGGGGCTCTTTCACTTGGAAAAGAGAAGATCAAGGGGTGACCTGATGGAGGTCTTTAACATCGGGAAAGGGTAGATGTCGAGGAGATGGGCCAAATTTCTGATTCTCAAGTTGGGAAATTCCCGACTCTACAAATTCACTCAGGAGAAAGTTCCCCGAATCTTTGGATGGATAGGGTGGGGGTGGCGGGTGGGGGGGGGGGGGGGGGGGGGGTTGCAGCTGGGTGCTAACAGGAGTCAGATCTGCCAACCTGGAAAGAGTTTGGAGGTAGCCACAGGGATTGGTCAGTTGCCGAGGCAGGCTGTGTACAAGGTCTGCCTCGGTGTCCTGGGACTTTGACCCGGTTATGATAGAAACAACAAACAAGAAACAGCCCTCCTGGCATCATCCCTCACATCCTGAATATCTACAACCTCCTCATGCCCCATCCATACCAACTCATGTCACTTCCTGCTCCCCACCAACCTTCCACGAACATTCAAGCCCTGCATGCTACCCATGTCTCTTCCCATCCCCCATGACACTTTACAGCACATATAAAACTTAATCCCAGCTCATGTTAAACTATGCCCGCACCCATCCCCTTCACTGCTCGTACCCTCCATGCCAACCCATGCTTCCCACTCATCCCATGGTCCTTTATAGCTGCTATGCATACATGGTGTCAACTCAAGCCAGCCCATGCCCCCCGCTCATCATTCTACCGTGCCAACTCATCCAGTATCCACCATGGGCCCATAGTAAGATGAAGTAAAACTCTAATGTATATTATGGACTTCAGTACTTAATAAACATGCTCATTTTTAAAATGAAATCTCTTCAAATACTGAATCCACAATAAAGCAAACATTTCCTTCAAGTAATTAATCGCTCATGAAAACAAACATTGTATTCATAGCCCCACATCAAAGACAGCTAATCTCCATCACTTGGAGATATCAATCAAACTGTGAAATTACAATCCCTACTATGCCAATGATAGGCTGTTAATACAATCAAGCAGCTCTAATCCCATAATGATAACCACTCAAGTTTATGTAAAAAGAGAAATAGCAAGATCCATTTTTTGAACTGCAGGCAGGATGTATAGGGTCTGGGGTTTCATGACTTGACAGATTGACAGTTCCACAGAGTTTATCCATTTTTTATGCACATTCAAATCTACTTTTACCAACCCAAAAGGGTACTTGATCTCTCTCAAAGAGCATTTGACCTCTCCAAAAAGGTACCATGGGTGGGATTTTTCCTTCTGGGGACTAAGTCTCCATGCCCACCGGAACATGGGCGAGAATCACTCTGAACATTTTCCTCGAAGGTCCGGGGTGATTCTCCATTTTCAAGGGGGTTAGCAGGGCCCCAACATACATCCCGCAGCTCCGGCTACCAGCGGGGCCCTGCAGTTCTGCCCGCGCGGCCACGCATGCACACGGCGGCCGGCCACAGGTCTGCGCATGCGCACAACGGCCGGCTGCAGGTCCGCGCATGCGTGCGGCGGCTGTCTTCGCACCGGCCCCCGCGCAACATGGCGGAGCCCTACATGGGCCTGGCATGGAGGAACATAGGCCCCCCAGAATGAGCACGCCCGCCGATCGTTAGCCCCCGATCGTGTGACTGGCCACTGTGGAGGCCCTCCCCGGAGTTGGATCCCCCCCCCAACCAGGACGGCACCCGCAGCCAGTACGCCGAGGTCCTGCCAGGTGGGACCACATGTGAACCACGCCGGCGGGGCTCGGCAGGCACTCGGCCAGTCAAGCGCGGAGAATCACTGCCCCCGACCGGCGCTGCGTTGCCCGGGTGTGCCGCCTGGTGGGTCCTCGGAGAATCACAGAAGCGCCGTCACGCCAAATTTCCGATGTGAATGGCTATTCTCAGCCCCCGTGCCGGGCTCGATTCCAGAGCGGAGGGTCGGAGAATCCCGCCCCCTATCTCTCCAAATAATCCTGGCAGCTTTAGACCTTTTTGTCAAAGGTCTAAAGACCAGAAGAATTTGTGTTTTGGAAATCCCACTGACGATAAAAGCTTCTGTTTGAAAGCAGCTACACCTTCACATGTGCAGCACCCCCATGAGCACACATATACAAAATATAACATGCCCCTTCCGGGGTAAGGGGCAGGATTTGGGGAATAGGGTTTCAACTTCATTTTCAATTACGTGTGGAGCCCTTCCATCTTGATGAATATTCAGGCCACAGTTTCCACTGGAAGAGAGAGCAGATCGAGGGGGACATTGATGTAAGATCGTCATTAATAAATACAGAGATTTTATAATAGTAATAATCATTATTGTCACAAGTAGGCTGATAATGACACTGCAATGAAGTTACTGTGAAAATCCCCTAGTCGCCACACTTTAGTGCCTGTTCAGCTACACTGAAGGAGAATTCAGAATGTCCAAATTACCTAACAGCACGTCTTTTGGGATTGTGGGAGGAAACCGGAGCACACGGAGGAAACCCACGCAGACACAGGGAGAATGTGCAGACTCCACACAGACAGTGACCCAAGCCGGGAATCGAACCTGGGACTCTGGCACTGTGGATGGAACGTTACCACAGAGTGCAGTTGAGGTGAATAGTATTAAGGAAAAGCTAGATAAGCACGTAATGGAGAAGGAAGTAGAGGGCTATGAAGATTGGTTTAGATGAAGAAGTATGGGAGGAGTAAAAAACACCAGCATAGATCGACAGAGCTAAAATGCTTGCTTCTGTGCTTTAGATACCACGGCTACTAGGTGTTATGGGAGCGACATTTTCAGAACCCCAAAATGTATCATGGAGTTCAACCAACCCCCACTTTAATGTATTGTTGCTTTTGAAGCACACAGCTTGTTCTCCAGGTGTGGTACTACAATTATGAACACGTGGGTTTTTAAACACAAAACAGTGTTTATTCCATGAATTCAACTTAACCTTCTTAAATAAACATTGGATCCCTTAACACCCCTTACTTGAAATAATACAACACTAAATAATTCCTCAAAATGTTCCTTCAAACCTCCAAAAGACTTAACACCTTTAAACAGAAACACATCAGGTTAAAGACATTACTATTATGAGTTTAAATCATCCAAATGATTCAGAGATATTCTTTCCTGGCGAAGATCATAGCAGATCCAGCTTACTGCAAACATAGACACACCCAAACTCTTTTCTCAAAACTGGCTTTCTCCTTTCAAACAGCTCACAGCAAACCAGCCAGGCACTTTTCAGCTGCTTCCTCAAACTGAAACTAAAAGCAGAAAACGCAGAAGTGATCTCAGCTCAGCTCCCCCCTCTGACATCACTTCAGTAATATGAGCGGCTCCATTTCTTAAAGGTACATTGCTTAAACATCCATTTCTTAAAGGTACTCTCACATGACACTAGGACCGACTTTGTTTATTTTCCTGTAAGCATGTATGTGTTTTCAAGTGCTTTTATGTGAGCTTGTGGGATCAGCTTTCATACTTTTTCCATACACTCCAAGTGGTAGGGTAGTTTCAGTGACCCATCTGTAATTATCTGATGCCCACAAAACAAAGTTTTCAGGGAGACAAGTGCTAACTCATGGTTCAATCGGTGGCTGATTGTGTTTTCCCTTCCTTCACGTGACTCAGCAAAGTTCAACATTTTTCAAAATTCATTCACTGGATTTGGGCATCACTGTCTAGGCCAGTATTTATTGCCCGCCCCTAATTGCCCTTGCGACGATGGTGTTGAGCTGCCTTCTTGAATCACTGCAGTACACCCACATGTTATCAGACGGGGTGGGGAGAGGGGGGGGGGGCGGGGGGAGTTCCAGGACATTGACCCAGCGACAGTGATGGAACGGCAGTACATTTCCAAGTGAGTGGCATGGAGGGAAAAGCTCCAGGTGATGGCGTTCCCATGTGTCTGCTTACGTTGTCCTTCTAAATGGCAGTGATCGTGGGTTTGGAATGTTGTGTCTAAGGAGTCTTGGCGAGTTCCTGCAGTGCATCTTATAGACGGTACACACTGCTGCTACTGTACGTCGATATTGGAGAGAGCTCTTGGGGATGCACATTGAAGTCGCCCAACCAGAGTGCATTCTGGTAGCCCTTGCCTCTATGTTTCCTCCGACTGGTGTTAATCCATCAGCTGAAGGGGGATGGTGTGTGGTAATCAGCAGCAGGCTTCCTTGCCAATGTTTGATCTGATGCCATGAGACTTCATGGGGTTCAGAGCCAATGTTGCAGACTCCCCCCTGACAGTATAGCACTCTGCTGCCACCTCTGCTGAGTCTGTCCTGCCGTTGGGAAAGGTCATACCTCGGGGTGGTGATGGTGGTGTTTGGGACATTATCTGTAAGATATTATTCCATGACTACGATTATGTCAGGCTGTTTCTTGATAAGCCTGTGTGAGACAGCTCTCCCAATTTTGGCACAAGCCCCCAGTTGTTAGTAAGGGCTATTGCAGGGATACGAGGGCTGGGTTTACCATTGTAGTTTCCGCTGCCTCGGCCAATGCCGTATGGTCAGTCTTGGGTGGTTTAATACAACTGAGTGACTTGCTAGGCCATTTCAGAGGGAATTTGAATCAATTACATGGCTGTGGCAATGTGGGTTTGGAATCACATGAAGGCCAGACCAGGCGAGGACAGCAGATATCCTTCCCTATAGGATAATATAATGTGTCAACTGTGGTAGCACGCTCATCTGAGTCAGAATGTTGTGGATTCAAGTTCCTACTCCAGAAACGTAAGAACAAAATCTGGTACGGTAGGGAGGGAACCATCTTTTGGGTTAGGTGGGAAACCTATAGCTAAACCTCTCAGGCGGAAGTCAAAGATCCCACAGCATTATGGTGAAGAAGAGCATGGTAGCATGGTAGCATGGTGGTTAGCGTAAATGCTTCACAGCTCCAAGGTCCCAGGTTCGGTTCCCGGCTGGGTCACTGTCTGTGCGGAGTCTGCACGTCCTCCCCGTGTGTGCGTGGGTTTCCTCAGGGTGCTCCGGTTTCCTCCCACAGTCCAAAGATGTGCTGGTTAGGTGGATTGGCCATGCTAAATTGCCCGTAGTGTCCGAAAAAGTAAGGTTAAAGAAGGGGGGGGAGGGTTGTTGGGATACGTGGGTTTGAGTAGGGTGATCATTGCTCAGCACAACATCGAGGGCCGGAGGGCCTGTTCTGTGTTGTACTGTTCTATGTTCTATGTTCAAAGAGCAGGGGAGCTCTCCACTGTATCGTGGCTGCTAATCTTCTTTCAACCAATGTCACATTTAGTCATTAGCACATTACTGTTTATGGGATCTTGCTGTGCACAAATTGGCTGCCACATTCCCTACATGACTACAGGGCCTATACTTCAAAAGTAGTTCCTTGGCTGTAGAGTGCCTTGGGCCTGAGACCATCCTGAGATGGTGAAGAGTGCAATATAAATTCAAAGCTTTATTAAATCTAGGAACAGAAACGATATTAACCCATTTAAAATAAACCAATTAACATACCTTTTTAATTCACAGAGAGAGAAATTTGACTTGAGCCCATTAAGTATTCATACAATAGCCTCGCTTTTAGGCTAATAAGCACAAAATAGAATTTAACAATGAAGCAAATTTAAATCATTAATTGCCGTCGCCTTGTTAAATATCAGTCAAGATCTTGCACCCGAGAACGTATTGTCCCATTGCCAATTGCATTCCGGAGAAGCAGCTTAGAATCCATAGATCAGGGCAGTAAACCTGAGGAATAAATGCAATATTTATTGGCGAGCATCCACAGGACAGACGTGGGTGAGATCACGCTGTAGAAAAATGAATCGCTTTCAAGACCAACAGCTGTGTTGGGAACATGAATTTGGTGTTGGGGAATTTAACCTGCAGGAGGAATTGACTGAACTTGCACAGGGTGTCTGGTCTGTTTCGAGGAGTTACCTGAGCTCAGTGACATTTGAGAAATGGTCTGACTCCCCCTCTCTCTTGAGTGAATTTAAAATCCAGCAGAATTGCTCAATAGTGCGCCTGGCAGCCGTTCATTAGTGCTGCCACGGGGTTAGATTGCTTGGACCAGTTTTGCAAAGTAGAACCCAAGCAATCTGCCTAAAGAGCCAAATCTATCACTTTGACTAAAGAGCTTGTTAAAAAAAAAAGTGTGCACAGAGTGTTTTTTTCCCCCCCAGCTCATCTGAAAGAACTGTTTAATAGCAGGACTTGCTTAACACAGTTGACCATTAGTTGTGAGTTTACTGTTGAAAGTCATGAGCAGTTCGGTCAACCACATTTGGTTAATTTTTTTTTTGCTGAACAAACACAAATTGGTCAGATTCAGCATTACTCTACACAACAGTAAGGACAGGCTGTGGAAGTACCTTACAAAGAACAAAACATGGAGAATGGAAAATAGCACCAAGCACAGAAAGACACCGAGTTGGACTGGGAAATGATCGCAGGGCTAATTTTTAAAAGATTTCCCCTAAAAAGCCATGAGGCAAACACAATTTCTGACTGTGCTACCGGCTTCTTTGGCAAATGTTTCAAGCAAGAGCCTTAAGCAGAACACTTGCAACTAAGTTGGAGAAGTCATTGCAAGTTAAAATTCGACTGTGGATGAAATGTGAGATGATGGCATTGCCAGAAAAGAGAGGATTTGGCATTACTGCTAAGATTGGTCCATGGTATTAAACAGACGTAAAGAGCACTGCAGGAGATTGATGACATATGGGTGCCAAGTGTAAAAATAATACTTCAAGGAAATGATCATCTCCTCACGAAAAAAAAATGGCAACCGAATGCTTCAGGTGAGATTCCTCACCTCATTGAATCCCATGTCTCCCTGAGTGCCTGGCCAGTGTTACTTCATCAGCATCACTGAAAACTAAAAGGATCATCTGGTTGTTATCACATTGCTGTTTGTGTGGATGCTTGCTGTTTGTAATTTTCTGCATTACAAGTAATGCATTTCAAAAACAACTTAAAACTAAAGAGCTGGTCATTGACTTCAGGAAGCAAAGTACTGTATACACCTTGTCAGCATCAATGGGACCGAGGTGGAGATGGTTGACAGCTTCAAATTCCTAAGGGTGCACTTCACCAAAATTCTGTCCTGGTCTACTCACGTCGATGCTACCACCAAGAAAGAACAACAGCGCCTATACTTCCTCAGGAAACTGAGGGAATTCGGCATGTCCATAGAATTATCGAATTTACAGTGCAGAAGGAGGATATTTGGCCCATCGAGTCTAAACTGACCCTTACAAAGAGCACCCTACTGAAGCCCATATCCCCGTAACACAATAACCCCCACCTAACATTTTTTGGACACTAAGGGCAATTTATCATGGCCAATCCACCTAACCTGCACATCTTTGGACTGTGGGAGGAAACTGGAGCACCCGAAGGAAGCTCACACAGACACGGGGAGAATGTGCAGACTCCACACAGACAGTGACCCAGCCGAGAATTGAACCTGGGTCCCTGGAGCTGTGAAGCAACTGTGCTAACCAGTATGCTACCATGCTGCCACACTGACTCTTACCAACTTTTACAGATCCTATCTGGCTGCATCACAGCCTGGTATGGCAACTGCTCGGCCCAAGACCGCAAGAAACTTCAGAGAGTCGTGAACACAACCCAGTCCATCACACGAACCCGCCTCCCATCCATTGACTCTATCTACACCTCCCGCTCCTGGGGAAAGCAGGTAGCATAATCAAGACCCCTCCCACCCGGCTTACTCACTCTGCCAACTTCTTCCATCGGGCAGAAGATACAAAAGTCTGAGAACACGCACGAACAGATTCAAAAACAGCTTCTTCCCCACTGTTACCAGACTCCTAAATGACCCTCTTATGGACTGACCTGATTAATACTACTCTCCTGTATGCTTCACCCAATGCCAGTGTCCATGTGTTTACATTGTGTACCTTGTGTTGCCCTATTATCTATTTTATTTTTATTTTATTTTATTTTCATGTGCTAGATGATCTGTTTGAGCCGCTCACAGAAACCTCGGTACACGCAACAATAAACAAATCCAATCCAATCCATCCAAATCAATCTGTTCAGGATGCAATATGGTTGCAAAAGGCACAGTAGAAAGGCATGTACACCGGGTTCTGTGCACAAGCCTACAAGGCATTTTCTTTGCTTGTGTGCATCCCCAGAATTGGCTGCAACTATTTGAAGGGATGTACAAAGAGGTTGCCCAGTGATAAAATCAGCAATCCCTTTGGCTGGCATGTTTGTCCAACTCAAAAAGCGGGTAGGAGCAGAGCAGTGGATGGAATCATGACTCGCATTCTTAAGTTTTCTTTCTACTGGCGGAGGTTCATTAGAAATCACGATGGCCGAATAACTTAACCTCTGCATACTAAATTTTCAGATATGGGCAACTTCTTCTAAAACAAACCCACTTTTAGTGTTTTACATTTTTGAAATTTCAAGACAACGCATTCAAAAACTAGATGGCCCAGTTCAAAACTGGATCGGTGAAAAACATTATCGGAAGCCATCAAATTACAGGCTGGGAATGGAGATATGTTGCTACATAGGCTTAGCCAGAATTTTATGACAAATCTTCATGCTAATGTGCTGTCAGTACTCTCGTGCACATAGGATTTCATCATCTGTACTTTCTGAGTGAGGTTTTTTCTGACACATTTTTGCATTAGGCAATGCATAACTCTTACTTAATACGCAGACACCAAGGACAGAAGTCAGGGCAAGTGTTCAGAATCAGTAACCAGCATTGATTCTGGAGAAAACACTATTTGTTTTAATACATGCATCAGATTTTGGTGATTACACCAAATGCACTCACACCAAGTTCCAATAGGATCCGGGCAGCATGGTGGCGCAGTGGTTAGCACTGCTGCTTCACAGCGCCGAGGACCCGGGGTCGATGCTAGCACCGGGTCACTGTCCGTGTGGGGTTTGCACGTTCTCCCCATGTCTGCCTGGATTTCACCCACACAAACCCAAAGATGTGCAGGTAGGTGAATTGGCCATGCCAAATTGCCCCTTAATTGGAAAAAAAATAATGGGGTCCTCTAAATTTATTTTTAAAAATTAAATAAATTAAATAAATAGAAACATCGGATCATAGAACGTTTACAGCACAGAAGGAAGCCATTTCGTCCATTATATCTGCACCGGCTGGAATACGAGCAACCCAGCCTCATCCCATTTTCCATATTTGGTCTGAAATCCTGGGCGGACTTCTCCGCTCCCGCGCGGAATCGGGAAGGCCGTCGTGAACTCGGCTCGTCGTGAACTCAGCCGAGTTTCACGACGGCCTCGGAAGCCGCTCCTCGCACCCTATTCACCCCACCGCCCCCCCCCCCCCCCCACCCCCAGGGGGCTAGGAGCGGTGCTCCGTAAATCTCGGCCGCCGGGCCTTTACGCTTGCGTCAAGGCGGCTCGCCGAGAATGACGCGACGGCGGCGCCTAAGTGACGTCAACCGCGCATGCGTAGGTTGGCCGGCTCCAACCCGCGCATGCGCGACTGACGTCATGATGGCTCACGGCTCCAACCCGCGCATGCACGGTTGCCGTCTTCCCCTCCGCTGCCCCGCAAGATGTGGCGGCTTGATCTTGCGGGGCTGCGGAGGGGAAAGAGTGCGTCCCTTTGAGACGCCGGCCCGACGATTGGTGGGCACCGATCGCGGGCCAGTCCCCTCCCGAGCACGGTCGTGGTACTCACTCCCCTCTCCGCCCTCCACAAGCCACAAACGAGCATTTGGCGCCAGTGTTCACGACGGCAGCGACCAGGTGTGGTTGCCGCCGTCATGAACCGGTCGGGAACGGCAGGCCGCTCGGCCCATCCGGGCCGGAGAATCGCCGGTCGCCATGATAAACGGCGAGCGGCGATTCTGCGAGCGGGGGGGTGGGAGAATCGCGGGGGGTGCCAGGGCGGTGTGGCGTGAGTTGCCCGGCCCTCCCGCGATTGTCCCACCTGGCGTAGGGAGCGGAGAACCGCACCCCATGTAGTTTACAGCACGTCAGGTGCATATCCAGACAACTTTTAAATAAGCTGACGGTTTCTGCCTCGAGTTTTGTAATCAACCTTTCCTTATTGCAGGCACCAGAATGTGGCGACTGGGGGATTTTCACAGTAACTTCATTGCAGTGTTAATGTAAGCCTACTTGTGACACTAATAAAGATTTTTTTTTTTAAACTTTACCTTCTTGTTCTTTTACCGGCCTTGTTTTTTTTCCCCTCATATATATCACTTTGTAACTCACACTCTGCTATTTGTCAACTGAGATGTAATACAACAATCCTCTAATCACACAATGCTGGTGTGAGAGTGAGGCAGGAAGCAGTTGTGACACTTTCACAAGTGTATATTTTAAAAACCTTGTGGAAGATTAAAAAATAGTGGCAGAGCATTAAGTACCACACAAATTTGATGCATTTTACAACAAGACGAACCTGTGGCTTCCAATAAGCTGGAGTTAATTGTTCTGAATTTGGATCGTTTGAGCAATTGGCGAGCATGAAGAAACTTGCCTGACTGGTTGTCATTGTCAAATATCATTTCTCACACTTGAAGTTTATATGTTGTAACACACCTGAAAAGAAAGGCTTCAGGCTGTATCATGGCTGACTAACCTATAACAAGTGTGTTTGTAGAATTCACTTTGTGAGTTTTTTCTATGGCAGCTTTTGGAAACCTCAACTCATTTCTTATCTGCAGTCAAATAATTGTGTGCATTGTGTGTGCCACTGTCCCCAGTTGGACACAATATTGTCAAGTTTGCTAGCATATAGTGTGCAGTCGGATTTGAGAATACACGTGCCCATTGCATTTAGGAACACAGGACTGAGGATAAGGTGAGGCCATTCTGCCCTTCGAGCCTGCTCTGCCGTTTAGTAAGGTCGTGGCTGTGGTCTCAAGTCCACTTTGCTGTCTGCCCCCACCCCACATAACGCTTGACTCTCTATCAATGTTTGCCATGAATAAATTCAATGATCCATCCTCCACTCCTCTCTGGGGAAGAGAACTCCACAGACTAAATGAAGAAAACATTCCTCATCTCATTCTTAAATGACTGATCTCTTATTCCTAAACTGTGTTCTAGACTCTCCCACAGTGGAAACATCATTCTCGAGCCTACCTTATTCACTTGGTAAGCTCCAGTTCTAAAGACATTTGGTAGCAGTTTGCAATGTGCACTGAAACACAGGGAAGTGTCAGTGCAGGCAGCCCTGTTAAAAGCGGGTCAGGCTATTATTAACTTTCCTGTTTGTCAGACATTGCAACTTTCTGTTTGTGCGCCGTGAAAATGTGCACAACAGAATTCCCCCAATAATTAAGCCTACATCTGAATTGTGCTCATTTGACTAGTGCAGCCATTCAAACCATTATGCCTACTTGAAATGAACATTAAAGGATTCAACAACTTTACACATGATATAAACAGCACATGAACTCTCAAAGGCACTTTAAACTAATCATTATCACAGCTAATAAGTTGATCTGTGATTTCACTACTCATTTGGTACACGGTGAATGTCTGTTCACAGCAGAACTTCATACACCACCCCTCCCCGTGCAAGGTTGCAAACTCCGCCATGTATTTAGCTTTGATTTACACTATGGTCGCGATTTACCAGCTGCATCCCGCCGGAATTAGGGCAGGTGCAGCCGGTAGATCCCAGAAGAAGCCTCGTCTGGGATTTCCAACGCTCGTTTCGCCTCGCGAGGTATTGCGGGGCGTCGCGATCTGGATCCCAGCCACAATGGGCGGTACCCAGACTTGTAGAGTTAAGTGAATTTCAAAGTTCATTTAACTCTGCCAACGCCAGATCGAATTGGCTCCTGGGATCTTGAACACCCTGGCAGTGCCACTTGGTAACTCTGGAAGTGCCACCTGGGTGCAAGCCTGCCACTGCTAGGTTGCCCAGGTGGCACTGACAGGCTGGTGGGGCACTGCCAGCATACCAGACTGGCAGTGCCAGTCTGCCCAGGTAGCATTTTGTCCACGTTGCACATTGGACTCAGGGGATACCCTGCCTGTGTGAGGTAGGGTGCAGGGTGGGCTCGAGGACCCCCCCCCCCCTCGACAAGAGGTCACGTCGGAGAATCGAGTGATTGGCTTCTTGCACTGACAAGCGGAGCTCTGCAATGCAGGAAATGCCACTGAGTGCGGCATTGACAGGGGCATTCCCCATTGACGGCCGAGGATAAAACAGAGTGCTGCTAGATAGTAGGGTTATCACTGAGGTTACAAGCACCAACCCCACTATTTAACAGCCTCTCTAATCCCGCCCACGACAGACTCTGGGTTTTTTTTGGTTAGATCGCACCTTATGTGATACCCAATCAAGACCATTTGTTTACATTAAAATCCATGTCAAATCCATTGTTTCTATACCAGAGGGATTGTCCCACAACTGACTATTTAAAGAATTCACGGCATACAAACAGCATCAGTTCTGAGTAACAGGCATGATTCTCCATTCCTAAAGGTGTATAATAACACTGACTATTGTGTCCTGTGTATACAACAGCACTGACTGTCCTATCATTATGTGGAGATGCCGGCGTTGGACTGGGGTCTCAACCGGGACCTGGGATTCATGTCGCATTACATTCACCCCCCCACCATCTGGCCTGGACTTGCAAAATCCTACCAACTGTCCTGGCTTGAGACAATTCACACCTCTTTAACCTGGGATCACCCCCTATCTCTGGATCTGTAATGATTTGATTACCCGCAAATGCTCGCATTCCAAGCATTGTCCGACATCTCTGACTTTGTCTATATAAATGTTTCTGGAACATACCTCTCCATTCACCTGAGGAAGGAGCAGTGCTCCAAAAGCTCGTGTTTGAAACAAACCTGTTGGACTTTAACCTGGTGTTGTAAGACTCTTACTGTCCTATCATTGTAGGTATGAGAAACAATTTGTATGGTTCAGGACTTTTAAGACATGTTAAATCAATATTTTTATATAACGGGCTTGATTCAATGGAAAAATATTCAAGTCCACATTTGGCAGGGTGTTTCTCAATGGCTGCAGCAAGGCACTTTGCCTTTTTTTACCTCAGGGAGTTTCTCCCCACCGAGGCCCCACTTAAAGGGGCTTTCTGCTAGCGAGCTGCTCGTCTCAGATCGTGGCGCCATTTTGGTAGGCAGCCCTGATCTCCCACCCCTCTTTCAGACCCCCCCCCCCCACTTTACGGACCTCCCCCTTCACCCTCCCAAACTTGTTGAGGCCCCTGGAGTCCCCCCATCAACCCGCCTCAATTGAGCAAGGCCCAGCCTGGCTTGACCCCTGGAGGGACCAACCTGGCACCTGGGAACCCTGGCACTGCCATCCTGGCACCCTGGTAATGCCCCTGGAACCCTAGCAGTGCAGGGTGCCAAGGTACCCGGGGGGGTGCCAGTGTACTACCCTGCCCTGTCCCAACCACCTGGGGGTCTCTGAAAGCCTGCGAAGCCCCCCAATGTGTCACCACGCCTGGTTCACATTTGTGGATTAATTTCGTGCCGGGCAGAGCAAGTCGGGTGACCCGCGATTGGCATGCCGCAGAGCCCGATTTGGGGCTCTTGCGCAGAATCACTTGTTGCGCCCGGATCTGCCCCCGGTGCAACGGGGCCGTTGAATTGCATCCAACATTTTTTAATGAAAAATGAAATGAAAATCGCTTATTGTCACGAGTAGGCTTCAATGAAGTTACTGTGAAAAGCCCCTAGTCGCCACATTCCGGCGCCTGTCCGGGGAGGCTGGTACGGGAATCGAACCATGCTGCTGGCCTGCTTGGTCTGCTTTAAAAGCCAGCGATTTAGCCTTGTGAGCTAAACCATAAAAATATATCAGAATTTAAAAATTACACTATTGACCAATTCTGGAAAATGCAATCACACAAACCTGCAACATTCAAGCTTTACTTGTACCTTCTCAAAATTGTTTAATGCGATTTGAGTATTTCTTTCCGTGTGCAATAATGCTCTTTAGTCTTGATCGTTCCTCCATATCGGGGAGGATTTGCACTAACAGGTCCCAGCCAACATTGACTTTATATGTGACAAAAAGTACCTCCGTGGAGGCCCATTGGAAAATCTGTGAATGTCAGTCATCACCTGGAAGGCTTCTTAATCATCAAAAACGGATTGCGAGACCTTGATGGGGAATCGGTTGCCGTTCTTTCATCCTTCCCCATCTGCTGAATGGGAATTTAGAAAGATGTTCTCTTTCCCTTTAAGTCTGCCACCTTTGGCTTTTATGGAAAGCGGAATGATTGTTCTTTGCCAGGTGAATAAATTAATTAAATAACCTCCAATTCACAGAAGACGTTTCCCTCTTCACTGAACTACACCATCCCCCAGGTAACTATGAACTAGGCCTGTGACTGCTAGTGCTCCAGCTGCATTAACTTCTTCCATGGTCCTGAATTCCAAATTCAGTTTGGGGATGAGAAAGTGCAGCCCCACACTACTGTTCTGGAATTAATCAAAGGTAATTACACAGGCACAAGGACAGATTTGGCCTAAGTAGAATGGGCAGGAAGGCTAAAAGGTAGCACAGCTGATGAGCAGTGGCAGTTGTTTAAGGAGATACTCAATTCCTCACAACTAAAATATATTCCAGAGAGGAAGCAAGATAGTAAGAGGGGTTAAAAAAACCCAGCTGTGGCTAAGCAAGGAGGTTCAGGGCAATATAAAGGCAAAAACTACCATGTTGCAAAGCCCATGGAAGATTGGGAAACATTCAAACATAAACAAAGGGTTACTAAAAAAGTAATAAAGAGAGCTAAGGTAAATTACAAAAGAAAACAAACGTAAAACATCAAAAAGATAGCAAAGCGTCTAAAAGTACCTAAAAGGTAAGAGAGTCACTAAAGTGGCTATTGGTCCCCTTGGAAGATGAAACTGAGAGTTAATAGTGGGAAACAGAAATAGCAGAGATGCTAAATCTATATTTTGCCTCAGTTTTCATGGTGAAGGACAATAGTAACATCCCTATCAGAACGGGTAATTCAGAGGTAATAGAAAGGGTGGAACTTAGAACAATCATCATCAATAGGGAAACAGTACTCAACAAACTATTGGGGTTGAAGGCAGACAAGTCCCCAGGGCCTGATGGCCTACATCCTAGGGTGTTAAAGGAGGTGGCAGCCGAGATAATGGATCCACCGGTTATAATATTCCAATATTCCCTGTGCATAAGGAAGGTTGCAGTGGATTGGAAAAATACTAATGTAACACCTTTATTCAAAAAGGGAGGGCAGCAGAATATGGGAAATTACAGACCAGTTAGTTTAACATCTGTTGTTGGGAAATTGTTACAGTCCGTTATTAAGGAAGTAATATCAGGACTTTAGGAAAGTCAAAACGCAATCCATCAGAGTCAGCATGGTTTTATGAAGGGTAAATCATGTTTGACTAATTTGTTAGAGTTATTCGAAGATGTAACAAGCCAAGAGGATAATGGGGATCCTGTAGTATATCTGGACTTAAGAAAGACGTTTGATATGATTCTGCACAGAAGGTTAATACACAAGGTTTATCAGATGGGGTTAGAGATAATTTATTAGCTTGGATAGAAGACTGGCTGACAGACAGAAGGCAGGGAGTCGAGATAAATGGGTATTTTTCTGGATGGTAAGGTGTAACTAGTGGGGTGCCACAGGGTTTGGCCCTTGGGCCCCAACTATTTACAATCTATATTAATGACTTGGATACAGGGATCGAATGTTCTCGCGTCAAAATCTGCAGATGACACTAAAATAGGTAAGTTGCAATGAGGAAATAAGAACCTTACAAATGGATATAGATAGGTTAGGAGAGAGGGCCAAAATGTGGCAGATGGAGTTCAACGTGGATCCATTTTGGTCAGAAAAATGGAACTGCAACCTATTATCTAAATGGGGGAAGACTTTGGGGTGCTCCGGTGCAGAGGGATCTGGGTGTCCTTGTGCATGAGTTGCAGAGAATTAGCATGCAGGTACAGCAGGTAATAAAGAAAGCAAATGGAATTTTGGCCTTCATAGCTAAAGAAATAGAGTGTCAAGGTGAGGAGGTGTTGTTGCAACTGTACAAGGCATTGGTGAGTCCGCACCTGGAGTATTGTGCACATTTTTGGTCCCCTTATTTGAGGAAAGGTGTGGTGGCACTGGAGGAGTTCAGTGGAGGTTCACTGGATTAATTCCAGAGATGAGGGGCTTATCTTATGAAGAAAGATTGAGCAGTTAAGGCCTATACTCTCTAGAGTTTAGAAGAATGAGTGGAGATCAAATTGAGATATATAAGATGATAAAAGGTATGAATAAAGTAGACATGGAGCGCAAGCTTCCTCTTGTGATCATTCTACTACGAGAGATCATAGTCTCAGGATAGCGGGTAGCAAATTTAAAACAGTGGGGAAATTACTTCTCCCAAAAAGTTGTAAATCTGTGGGATTCGCTACCCCAGAATGCGGTCGATGCTGAGACAGTGAGTAAATTTAAGGAGGAGTTAGACAGACTTTTAATTAGTGATGGGTTGAAGAATAGGCAGACAGTGGAATTGAGGCGATGATGAGATCAGCCATGATTGTACTGAACAGTGGAGCAGACTCGAGAAGCTAAATTGCCTACTCCTGCTCCTAGTTCTTATGTTCTAAGAATTAACTATTCTGTCTAATTCCACCTTCCAACTCTCAGTCTGCAGCTCTGTCGGTAATAGGACCTCAAGCACAAATCTGGTGTTCTTGATTAATAAGGAGATTTCTGGATTAATAAGGGGGTCAGGGGTCATGGGGAGAAGGCAGGAGAATGGGGATGAGGAACATATCAGCCATAATTTAATTGTGGAGCAGACTCGATGGGCCAAATGCCCTCATTCTGCCCCTTTACCTTACGGTCCATATTCAGATGGCCTTGGAAAAGTTGTATGCAGTGTCCGCCTGTACACTTGAGGCCTTCTGCGGCAGGCAGGTACCTCAGGGATTTAAATAATAATCTTTATTATTGTCACAAGTAGGCTTACTTTAACACCGCAATGAAGTTACTGTGAAAATCCCCTAGTCGCCACACTCTGGCGCCTGTTCGGGTACACAGAGGGAGAATTCAGAATGTCCAATTCACGTAACAAGCATGTTTTTCGGGACTTGTGAGAGGAAACCGGAACAGCCGGAGGAAACCCACGCAGACACGGAGAGAACGTGCAGACTCCGCACAGATAGTCACCCAAGCCGGGAATCAAACCCAGGACCCTGACGCTGTGAAGTAACAGTGCTAACCACTGTGCTTCCGTGCATAGCGTATAATAATGACATAATTTTCTAGGCTTTATAAGTTCCCTTTAATTTTGTGGTTAAACTCTTTATTAGTTCTGCCCCATTAAAAGGGGGAACTTATGTTTTGTTTTCAGTGGGGTAACACTTGAGAAACCAATATCTCCTTATTAAGAGTTATTTTAGAAAATACCTTGACAGGACCACCTAAGGCAATAATTGAAAAGACATCATTCAATATCCACTGACACCCTGGATTAAATAAAGCTCCTTTTGCTACTTGATAGAATAGATAATTAAAAATTATTCCCACTGGAAAGTTAGTCAATAACCAGAGGTCATAGTTTTAAAATCATTGGCAAAAGATACAGAGGAGAAACATTTTCACTCTCGATTCTCAGACCCTATCCAAAAATTTGGCGGAAGCAGATTTCACGAGTGAATTTCGAACGGAGTTTGACGGCTACTTGACGACGAGGAATTGTGGGGCTGTCGGCAAAAAGAAAAGCCACTCTTCCAAAGAGCCCGAAAATGCACGATAGGTCGAAGAGCTTCTTTTCCATGCTGTAAATTTTGATGGTTCCTTGAATGGGAGACACATCCCAGTGAAAATATTCACCTGAAGCAAGTACTTGCAGGATAACAGTAATCTGAGAAAGAGGTATTTGCAATGGTTACTGCGCAGTTAAATACAGCACAGGAACAGGCCCTTTGGTCCTCAAAGCCTACGCCGATCATGAGGCCTGTCTAAAGCCTTCTACACTTCCGGGGTCAGTATCCCTCTATTCCCATCCTGTTTGTGTATTTAAATGAAACCCTGTCATGAAAGCATTGGCTCAACTTAAGGCAACTCGGGGAAATTGACATCATTTAATTTCAATATGTGGACAGCACAGTAGCACAAGTGGAGAGCACTGTGGCTTCACAGCGCCAGGGTCGATTCCCCGCTGGGTCACTGTCTGTGTGCGGAGTCTGCACATTCTCCTTGTGTCTGCGTGGGTTTCCTCCGGGTGCTCCGGTTTCCTCCCACAGTCCAAAGACGTGCAGGTTAGGTGGATTGGCCATGATAAATTGCCCTTAGTGTCCAAAAAGGTTAGGAGTGGTTACTGGGTTACAGGGATGGGGTGGAAGTGAGGGCTTAATGTGGGTCGGTGCAGACTCGATGGGCCGAATGGCCTCCTTCTGGGCTGTATGTTCTATGTTCTAGGAAATTGAGGTTTGCGAAAGGGTCTCACTGGAAAGGAGTTGGTGGGTTGATAATTAATGGGGGGGGGGGTGAAGGTGCAGGTCAGCTGAGTGG
Organism: Scyliorhinus canicula; assembly: GCF_902713615.1. Taxonomy (NCBI): domain Eukaryota; kingdom Metazoa; phylum Chordata; class Chondrichthyes; order Carcharhiniformes; family Scyliorhinidae; genus Scyliorhinus; species Scyliorhinus canicula. Next base: position 194,237,996 of record NC_052152.1, read on the forward strand.
AGAGACGCTGAAGAGCACAGTAGAAAGAAAGACTTGCAGTTATATAGTGCCTTTCATGACCACAGGATGTTCCAAAGCACTTTAGCACTAACAAACTACTTTTGAAGCGAACTCACTGTTGCGTTGGAGGAAATGTGGCAGGCAACTTGCACGCAGCAGGTCTCACAAGCAGCCATGTGATAATGACCAGGCAATCTGTTTTCATGCTGTTGAGGAGTAATTAATAATCTACGCAACATGGGATAACTCCCCTTCTCCTCATCAAAATAATGCCACACGATCTTTCCCACACATCTGAGAGGGTAAATGAGGCTTCAGTTTGAAGTCCCTTCCCTCAGTATGGCATTGGAGCATCAGTCCAGATTTTTGTCCTCAAGAAACGATTGAAGAACTATCAGCTTGTGAGTACCAAGAGCCAGTCACAACATTGGACAAGTGAAAGATGCGGCAGACTGTTTGCACAGCCTTAACTTCAATGAAACTCATGACTAATTTGTAGATGGTGAATGTAATAAATGCTTTCAATCTGTGCACAAATGTAATAAATCAGAAAACATTTGATTGCTGCTTCAGGTTCAAGTTAGTATAGAAACTGCTGGTATGGGTATGTAGTTTCAATGTAAATGGGAAACAGATGCCTTTTGATTGAGGACGTAAGGTGCTGACATGATTGCAAAGGCACAGAGTTCATTCATTAGTCAGAGAGCAGCTGTTTCCCTATTCTTGTACTTGATGCTGATATACACTGCACTGGAATCAGGGGAGGGAAGGAGTTACTGTCGTTTAGGTCTGGCAATCTGTGGAAAAGCAACAGAGGGATGGAAAGCCCCACCAGCCAAAATTGCTTAAAGCAAATGTGTATCAAATGGAATGAGCCATGGTACATTGTGGTGGACACACACTTTATTATCATATCATAATCATTCTGCAGTAAGACGGAACAACTTGAACTGATTTGTTCTGATTTGTAATAACTTGTTCAAGTCCAAGCACTTTGGACGATTATATATAATATGCATATATATACAGAGTATTGGGTTTTCTAGAAAATTTTACGCCAATTGTTGCACTTTTCATAAGAAAATTTATCGCGAGAACATATATCTGTACAGTTCAAGAAACTTTATCCCTCTCTGCACACCATGTTCAGAATATTCATTGTAATTTCTAATTTATAGCAGATATTTAATACTCTGCATTTAAAATATATAGGAAGTATTTAAACCTGTAATTATTACAAATATACAAAGGCTTCTTTGATCTTGTAGTCCCTCAGGAAACACCTGAGATGTTGTAAGGGTAATTCTCACTTTCAGCATGAGTGATAAATTGTTGGTTGTGGATTGGCTGCCTGTTATTTGCCCTGCTTGATTTCCCTTTCCAATAACTTCAATTGAATTGAAAGATAGCGAGGCTGTTATTCCATGCAAACGTTAATGGCTACAACACCTGGCTCCCATTGATGTCAGAGGGCCCTGATTTATACACTTTAATGAAACACCCACTTGTTGCAGGCAGGAGATCTGGCTGCCTACGTCTGGGTCCTGATCAGCTTGGCAGTCGGCAGAGGGACAGCAGGAGCGTAGAAACATAGGAAATAGGAGCAGGAGGAGGCCATTCAGCCCTTTGAGCCTGCTCCGCTATTCATTATCATGGTGGTTGATCATCCAAATCAATAGCCTGATCCCGCCTTCCGCCCATATCCTTTAATCCCCTTCACCCCAAGTGCTCTATCTAACTGGTTCTTGGAGACAGGGTGATAAGTTCTGCACTTCTGTCCTCATCACACTATCGCTCTGTTCCCACCAACAAATAGGAATGAAAAGTGTCGCCACAGAGTTCTGGCATGTGAAGCAGTATGTCACTGATGCAATAGGAAGTGTTCATTTGTAACTGGAGTTAAAGCATGCTTTTAATGGAAACCAAGCTTAACTTTATCTATCTCATGACCAGAAGGTTCAAGATATTAAGAATGTACGGTGCAATATACCTCCCCAACTTTTCTGATCTCTCCATCAGTCTCAACCTCAATCAGAGTGCTTCGCAATTGGAGTCAGGGCAGTGGGGAGTTCTTTCTGCAAAGTAGGTGCACAACCTACTCCACATTTGAACAGCCAAGGGTCAGCTGACCTCCTGGGCATTGATTCTACACGCCCAACACCAGAATGAAGAAACAGCAACATTATTGAAAAAAATCATACTGCAGGATCAATGCCTAGAAGATCTGCCATCTGCTAACAGCTCCCTTTCCCCCACTGAATTAACACACTCATGTGCACCAGGGCATAGATTGTAACATACCTCTGGCCCCTGTATACTAAGGACACCTGACTGTTAATTTCAGAGAGATAAACCAAGATGTGTCATCACAGAACTAATGATGCCAACCATATGGCTCAGTGGTAGCATTTTCACTGCTCGAGTCAGAGGTTGTGAGTTCACATCCTGCCCCAGAGAATTGGGCCCAAATGTATGTGACACTCCAGTACCGTCCAGATGAAATAATTCACTGGGGACCATCTTTCAACTGAGGCCCATCCGTTCCTCAGGTGTATTAAGAATTCCATGTACTGTTTTGAAGATGACCAGGGCCTTTTTCCCTTCTGTCCTGGTCAATATTTATCCCACAATCAACATCACTAAAAACAGGTTATCTGGTGATAATTCCATTGGTATTGCCAGACCTCAATGTGTGAAAAATGTCTGCCATGTTTCCTCCATTGCAACAATATCTAAATTTCAAAAGTACTTCAGTCATGATAAAGTGCTTTGGGATGTCCTACGGTCATGAAAGGCACTATAAATATAAATAATTTCTTTCCTCTTCAAGTTCTCCAGCCTCTCATGAATGGCTGAACTCAATTTGGATATGAAGCAAATCATGAATAGTTGACACGCCAAGATTTATTTCTACCTGCTTCTTGTTATCGAAAGCCACCCTGCAAAATCCTCCTCCCATCCATGTATTCTATTCCTCCTTTCCTTTGGCCTTATTTCCCCTCTTATCTGAGAAGGTCGCCGTTACAAATCAGCCTTAAATTAGTCCAAAGTTGGTGCTAGCCAAACTTTTTTTCTTTGCGAATTGGGCCATTTATTACTTAGCCTGGGGTACCAGATGCAAAATGTTTAGATAAAAAGTTATAAGTGGCAGAATCAACCAAAGCATTGCAATAAATGTAGCAGAAGTATTTTGGTAATAATTAGTTTGTAGACAATAATTATCCCGAGGGAAGAGTGCCTTGGTTCGAATAAAAATGGTTCCAGACATAAAACAACTCATCTACAATAGATTTTGCAGCTGGATAGCCCCTTTAGGTTAGCACTATAAAGATCTGAAACGTTACTGAGTTGGAAAGTAATCTTGCACAAATCCTTAAACAAATGAAGTCAAAATTCTTTGGCCTTTGATAGTGAGTAATGGAATTCACTTAACACTACAAAACAGGACAGACACACTTTTGCATGCTACTGAATTTTGTCATGCGCCAATCTGTTCTTTCCTCGTCCATTTTTTGGTTTGCTGAAAAATTGTGTTGAGCATTTGCACAGGGTCCCGAACTTCAAAGGGACTTTGGGACAGGTGCAATTCAAATTGAAACTTCAGTTGGAATTAATCGTTGTCTCAGTCAAGTAACAATTCATCCAAACTTAACTCGGTTCTCCAACGAAAAGAAAACTGCGCACAGCGACCTGGAATGTCAAGCTAAAACCAGAGACTGACAGCGTAAAATAAATAGGTCAGTGCATAAAGTTGAAAAGAGGATTTAAGTACACGGAGCGAAGCAAACAATCGACCTTCACTCACTGTGCCACAGCCTGCTATACCAACAATTAAAGTCGTGCCTTCTACAGTACAAAACAAACACTTCTGATGTTAAATAGCCCTGAGGGATCTCCAAACTACCCAGGCAGGCAGCCACAAAGCATGTTTTACCACTTTGTGCCCTCGTAACAAATTGATTCTAGTAGGCGTTGAAGAGAACATCTGCTTTTTCAACCAATTCAGATAAAGTAGGGTCTTTAATGTCTTTACACAGACCATTTCCAGTCAACCAGTTTGCAATAATTATGTGTGCAGCAAGTTTAAAAAGCGCATGGATAGGGAAAACACTGGAGAAAGGTTTAGACATGCATGTTTTTTATGTCTGTTGTGGGGGGGGGGGGGGGGGGTTGCTTTTTTTCTTTAAAAACAAAAATGCAATTTTAACCTTTTGTGTACCACAACTTCTTTAACGATTTTTTTGTCAGTCCAGAAAATTGTTTTCTCTGCTTTTTGGCATGTTCTTATCCAGATCGACGTCTATAAAATCAGAGTCACCAAAAAACTGCTGCATAAATTAGATTGCTTACCTGATGCCATTCTATGAGATTTTCCCCGTGTCAAAGTGCAACATATTGGAGAATGGCTTATGTGCATTAATTCTTTGAAGAATGTTGCAAATCCACAAATACATCATTTATATTTTATTACTTGCTTCAACACATGAGGAATGTCAGTCAGATGCATAGGATTTTGATGACAATTTTTAAAGGAGCCGCCATTATAATTTGGTTAGTGGCTGGCGAGCTCCTCCACTTACTTTAGCAATGATGGATTTTCAAACATTGTCAACAGCAACACTTTAAATTGGTAAAGTATCCTGAAGTGCTTCAGAAGCAGGGACTGGGCACCAAGCAAGATATCAAGCAGAGAATTGGGTAAGGTGATTAAAAATGCAGTTAAGAAGATAGGTTTAGGGAAGGTTTTGAAAGCGGGGTGAGATGTGGCACAGCATATCATAGAATCATAGAATCCCCACAGTGCAGAAGGAGGCCATTCAGCCCATTGAGTCTGCACAGGCACTTGGAACGAGCACCCTACTTAAGCCCACGTCTCCACCCTATCCCCATAACCCAGTAACAACACCTAACCTTTTTGGACAATTTAGCATGGTCAATCCACCTAATGTGCACATCTTTGGACTGTGGGAGGAAACCGGAATACGTGGAGGAAACCCAGGCAGACACCGGGAGAAAGTGGAAACGCCACACAGTCACCCGAGGCCGGAATTGAACCCGGGTCCCTGGAGCTGTGCGGCAGCAGTGCTAACCACTGTGCCGCTGTGCCACCAATCCACCTTAGAGGGTTCCAGAGGACTGAAATATCATTGTTCATGGGGGTAGCACGGTGGTTAGCATAAATGCTTCACAGCTCCAGGGTCCCAGGTTCGATTCCCGGCTGGGTCACTGTCTGTGCGGAGTCTGCACGTCCTCCCCGTGTGTGCGTGGGTTTCCTCCGGGTGCTCCGGTTTCCTCCCACAGTCCAAAGATGTGCGGGTTAGGTGGATTGGCTATGCTAAATTTCCCTTAGTGTCCTAAAAAATAAGGTTAATGGGGGGGGGGGGGTTGTTGGGTTACTGGTATAGGGTGGATACGTTGACTTGAGTGGGGTGATCATTGCTCGGCACAACATCGAGGGCCGAAGGGCCTGTTCTGTGCTGTACTGTTCTATGTTCTATGTTCTAAGACTTTGCTTGTGAGGGTACAGTGATGGTTGGAGGGAACGTACAGGTTGTTAGAGCTTGAAGAGCAGTGAGTGAGAGTTGGGATGGAGGGCTTCAGATAGTTGACGAGTTTGAGTGAGGCAAGAGAGTGAGGAAGCTCTAGACAAGAATAAGAGTATTGAAATCGATATGCAGGGCAATGGAGGCTAGCAATGGCAGGGGCAGCAGGGGCTCGAGACATGGTAGAGTGCGAGTGGCTAGCTTCCAGATAGATAGGAATTTGTGTTAGGATGGGAGTAAGATGACAAATTCATGAACGGAAGTCTTAGTAGTTGAGGCCTAAGGTGGGAAGAAGGGGATGATATTGCAGAGATCACATTAAGCGTTTACATCTCATATAAAACATCTTTTTGATAGAGGACCCGCTTTGGCTTATTTCGACACAACAATAACGCGCACAAATTGAAGGAGAAAAGGAAGCAGCAAATGATCAAAATGTCAGTACAGCTACCCAGATTATATTGTGATAACGGTGAATAGCAGTCCTAATGTCCTTTTAACACCAAAGGAAACGCGGTGGGTTGAACAACAAAATCTTCGATGTTTCTCAGTTCAGACAAAAATCTTTCCCTTTTTCAATATCAGTCTTGCAATTCTTAATTTTATTGTGGCGTCATCCATGTGACATCCAATATGAACCTGTGATGGCATCATTAACTGTGAATTCCTGGTGTGGGGCGGTTTGCTCAGTAACACTAACTGGCCGCAGAAGGAGTAAACGTTAACGATGATGACTTTCAGTCCTGGGGAAATGGCAGGGACGCAAGCATAAAACGGGCTTGGAGTGAATCAGCCAATTTTTTTCACCCCTTCCACTGAAGTTCAGAGAACGATGCTTCAAACTCATTCTGGAGGCCCATTTGCTTCTCTCCCTGTCACTTTATCTTGGTTTGAAATTGAAGGTCGTGGCAATATCTTCCAAGTCAATCGAAAATAAAACTGGTGCAGTGAAAAAGATCAGCTGTGAGCCCGTTTCGGACTGCTGACATAGACCAATTTCATCCCCTTTGTGCATATAGTGCGTAACACGATAGCCAGATATGCCAATCACAGCTTTTTTTAATCCAAGCACATAATATCCACCAGCAATTAAGAGCAACCTGAGGAAACGTCAGTTCCGTGTTTGCATCTCTAAACATTTTTCCGACTCTTTTCCTGAATCTGATCGTGAATTTTCCCAATTATCTAATGCCCACTGAGAGAGAGAGAGAGAAATTTCCGATATACTGCGCTTACAATTCCCTGGTTCCGAAGAGGGATGGGGAGAAGTTCTGATTTTGGCACCATGAGAGGTCCAATGCTGACCTAGTGCTCTGATGTGGCTGGGTATATAAGTGCTGCACAAATCAAAGGCAGGAGAAAACATAATTTTAGTTTTTGCATGAGGGTTTAGACTGCCTGGGTCAAAACTCGGTATCCACAAAAACGGTAGTGACGATGGCTGTGGTGTACTGTGGGCAAGGCCTCAGAAATATACGGTGCAATTTAATAGCCCGGTTGAGCACAGCGCGAATCTGGACATGTTGGTTAAATAGCGGGAGAAGCCAAAATCAGGATCCGCGCATGCAAGAATCGGTTCACAATCCCTGCACCAGGTGAAGGGTTCCGGATCCCGTTCACACGTGGTGAGACACCAATTGATACCAATCTCCGTCTCATTAGCAAGATGTAAGTCTAATCTAACGGCCTCCTGGGAACTAACTGGTTTCCCCAGCGAGTGATCAAGTGGATGCCGTTTAGCACTCTTTTATAAAAGCAGGAGGCTGGCGTAATGGCTGCTGAGGGGACTCAAGGAAATGAGTCGCCATTTCCATTCCTGGCATGCAACCCAGGGGCACTGGAGCTACTGCCCCAGTGCTCGAAGGGCGGGGCAGGGGTTTGGTACGGAGGGGGTGGTGGGATGGGCTTGCTCGGGGAGCTGACCATCATAGATCGGGGTTTGCCACTGGACTGGGGTTATAGGCTGAAGGTCACTTTCACTCCCTTTGACTGGAAGCAGCCTCCAGCTGCACAGCTGAAGGCTATTGTTAATGGGGAATTGCTATTATTAATTATGTGAGCAGTTCACAGATCCTGAATCCAATCTTGAGGGTGTACGTGCCATGTCTCAGACAAGTGTTATTGCCTTGCATCCCAATCAGACAAAGCCTGGACACTTTGCCTGAACCCTGGAGGCATGAGCGCCACAGAGGCAGCAGCCAACAATAAAACACTATAGAGCACTAGGGATATCCCTGCGACCAGATGGTGAGTGTGTGGATCAGGGGAGGCACCTGATGTTCCCGGCAGAGGTCTGGGGCCTGGAGTCTAGGGGCTCCTGCTGTGGCCAAGGGTGAGTGTGCAGAGTGACGTTCCCCAGCACAACTGGCTTGGTGAAGGGCACTCTGAAAGAAGGTAGGACACGTGGGGGTGGGGAGGTTCAAGGATATGAGGGTGCCGGGGTGAAAACCCTAACTGATTCTTGGTCTCTCCCCTTCTCTAATTCTTTGCCGATACTGCAATGGATGGTGTTATTGACCCGCAGCGACTGCCATCGCGGTGCTGATGGCAGTCCAGCAGCATCAACGCAGACTGGAGGTGGCACCCCATATTCAGGGGGCCACCGCATTGTCAACCAGGCCGCCCATTAGGCCAAGGAGGGACCCAGAGGAGGATGCCGGCGGCGGCCCAAGGTATACAGGCATTGTTGGTTTAATGAGGAGATGAAGACTCTTGTCTGGAATTCCACCACCCGTCTGGGCCGGTTCACACCTATTATGGGCTAACATCTCCTGCAAGGACAGAGGGAGTGCATTGTGATACACACTCTTGCTGCATCAGGGAGGGTCTAAGGCAGATGTCATGTGTGGGCACCGCATCTGGAATTGGAGGGGTTGCACTAATGGATGACAGGGTGCTGGGGCACAAGTGCGGTGATCGGATGTGGGGAGGGTGCGGGTTGCCAGTCACTGACCTGTTGGGGGATGGTTGAGGTCGGGGGGGGGGGGGGGGGTGGTGGCAGGAGAAATTGGAGGTTGTTGGTCTTCTTCCTGCACTCTACAGCTGCCTTCCTGGTCACATCTCCCAAACTGCCGGCCATTGCCACTATCTCGCAGGTGGCATTAGCACCACTTCTGATGGTCCTCCAACCCCCTCGGGGGAACAGGGTGTCCAACCTCACCTCCACATTGTCCAGCAGCGTGGCCAGGTGGGTGTCCCCAAAGCGCGGAGCAGGTCTGCATGGCACCATGCTTGTGTGCTGACTGGGAGCGAGTTCAGAAGGACCGTTTAAAAGCAGCTCCCCCTTGTTAGCGAACTGTGACCCCTGGTTCTGGACACACCCACCATCAGTAACATCCTTCTTGCATCTACCCTGTCTGGTCCTGTTAGAATTTTATAGATTTCTATGAGATCCCCTCTCTCATTTTTCTGAACTCCAGCGAATACAATCCTAACCGACTCAATCTCTCCTCGTACGTCAGTCCTACCATCCCAGGGATCAATCTGGTAAACCTTCGCTGCATCCCTCTGTAGCTAGAACATCCTTCCTCAGATAAGGAGACCAAAGCTTCACACAATATTCCAGGCGTGGCCTCACCAAAGCCTTGCATAATTGCGGCAAAACATCCGTGCTCCTGCATTCAATCCTTCTCCCTTTGAAGGCTTCTAATTGAGACCTCCCACTGAAGATCTCTAACTGAGATTTAAGCCTTCAGTAGGTATGTGCTTGGGCCCTCCAAAGCCCTTTGCCTCATTTACCCTCCACTCCTCAGAGTCAGCCCCATGCACCTCCACGGCAGCCTCGTCCATGCTCTTGACACTACGTCAGGCAATGGGCTGAGGGGTGTGAGGGTCATGCTTATCCCAGTCAGGTGCTGAGGCAGCCATTGCTTAAGTAGGATGCTCTTTCCAATGGCCGATGCAGACTCGATGGGGCAAATGGCCTCCATCTACACTGTAAATACAATGATTCAATGGGCCTTAGCGCTCAAACATTTGGGTGAAATGACAAAGAATTCCCCTCCGCCCCAAACCACAGAACTCAAAGGAAGCAAAACCACATTCAAATTAGCCTGGGTTTAATAAGACTGTGAAGCCCTCTGTCTACACCACCCCTTCAAATTTGCACTCCATCAAGCCTGGGTCTGGTAGTTGCTATCGCATTTAACTTCACTCATACTGCAATGCGTGTCCCAATCAAAGCTCAATCAGTAACAACGAAGGAAAGTGAGAATAATTAGTTGCAATTTGCTGAGTTCCTGAGTCATTCACATACACTAAGACTGTGGTGTAGTGTGTGACAGATGTGTTGTCATCCTGACCAAAATCTTCTCCTTTGCAAATCCAACACTTCCCTTTTCTTTAAATGTTGGACTAACTTTCACATTTATGTGAGAACCTGACCTGCGTTAAGCAAATGTCCTTTAATTGATGATAGACGGGGAAAGGATTTCGTGCTAATCAAAATCAAGTATGTCAATGCTGAAAATTGAACATGTTCCTAACCTCTCTGCGAGGGTTACCTACATTAAGCATTGCCGGGTCAGCATAAAGTGGACTGTCGGCAGAATATGACTCATCGTTGCTCGAATAAAATGGCTTCACCTCAATCTCAGATCATTACCCCACCACACCAATGTGAATCTTTCTCATTTCTCATATCAATTTTGAGTCAAGTTGCCAATTTGGCGTTCAATTAGGTGTGGTTTGGTGGATTTTCAGCACTGGAATTTTGAAGTGACTAAACCAACTTCATCGTTATCTTACCATTGTCACAGTGGCCATTTTAAGTCCGATTCAAAATGAATGCTCCTTGTTAAACCACTGGGGCCCCCTCCTTTGGTCCTTCTAATTTTACCAAAACAAAATCACTTTTGACGAAACATCGTGCATCATCCATTCTTTTAAAAGGATATTCCCAGTCACCTTATAAGCACTGAGATATCTACATAATAATAATAATAATAATCTTTATTAGTGTCACAAGTAACACCGCAATGTGAAAATCCCCTCGTCGCCACACTCCGGCGCCCGTTCGGGTACACTGAGGGAGAATTCAGAATGTCCAATTCACCTGACAGGCACGTCTTTCGGGATTTGTGGGGGGAAACCAGAGCACCCGGACGAAACCCACGAGGACACGGGGAGAACGTGCAGATTCCGCAGAGACAGCGACCCAAGCCGGGAATCGAACCTGGATCCCTGGCACTGTGAAGCAATAGTGCTAACCATTGTGCTGCCACGCCACCCCTCTGAGATATGACTGGAATAGCACAACAGCCTGGCACTTAAGTCAGATCCCAATGCTCAGGCTCAGGGTTACAAGAGCAGTAACATCGCTGTAGCAGTTTCAGAATTCATTTCAGCAACAAACCCAACCTTCTTATTTTTCTTGCGTACCAGACTCCAGTGCTGCCTGCAAATTAGTCCCTTCCTCGGAACAAAAGAGAACTATTGGTTGCTGAAGCAGGAATGTTGGGAGCACGCGCTATGCCATGGCAAGGCTCACAGCAGGACCCTTGCTCCTCCAGTACAGATACTTCAGGGACTCTCTGTGTTTTCCGAGACATATGTCCTCATTATGCTTGTCTCTGGCTGTTCCCTGTTGTTCAGTCAGCTAATGTGCAAAAAAAATGTCCCATTTCTCCCAAATTAAGCAGATTAAATGAAGTCTTTAAAACTCACTTATTGCACAACTTTGACAGGTGATTAAGAGAGTACCATAGAACAAGTGAAAGCCGTGATTACTGAGAGAAACCTCAGACTCTTTCTTCTTTCCCTTTGCTTTGACACAGCTTGGGCTCTGCAACCTTTGTTTCTCCATCTCTTTCTAATTAACTCAAGGACCCAGTTTACTGTTGGCTGAACAGACACCAGGAGAATTAGGCGGCTCCTCCAGATGCACACTAGGAGGGAGGTCAGGGTCATCTGATTAATCCTCTCACGGACACTATAGTTTGTTAAACATTTGAACAAAATGCTCCCTGAGATGGCACAAACCTATATTTTCATCTAATCACAGGTCTGTCCAACTCTTTCTGTCTCTCTCTCTACAAGGTACTGTGCGAAGGGGGAAAAAGACAATGGAATTCAATCATGCTTCATGGCTTTGACAGTTAACTGTGAAATAATTAACAAAGGAAAATTCAATCATACGTTTACAGCAGGCAGAGGTGGAATGGGATTGACCCATTACATTGCTCAGTAAAGGAATTATTTGGCATGTGAGGAAACTTAATACTGTACCTAGCAACATAACTCTTATCTATTTTATCTCTCTGATCTTTAACTGATTGGAGGAGATGAACACAGTCTGCATTTCCAATGACAGCGGCGCACATTTCCTTGGGAGTCCTTCCCGACCGACGGAGTAGCATTTGACGGAAACATGGGTTTACCGCCCACCTTGCGCCAAAGGTTAGGGTAGCCCATTGGGAAAGGTTCCAAGGAAATTCCAATTGTTCATGTATGATGTTTCGGTTTCCTAACTTGCTTCCAACTCTTCCAATAACTAAAGTTTCACACACACCTCGGTGCAGGTAATTGCCCAACCTGTGCACCAGATAGCCTTGGAATCCAGCTGATCACTCCTCCAGCATAGCATTTTACCTTGATACATCACCATCTTTCGTATCCATACATTTAAACAGTGAGTAACCCTAACCCTTGCTAGGTTAACACAAATTCCATTCAATGGTGCGGTGTATCATTCTGACATGGCTTGAATAAAAGGGACAGCCATCCAGAGGTGCTGCAACAAATACAGTAAGGGTTAAACCTCTCGGAACTGTGGAATCAGTCAAACCCCTCTCAGAATGGAATTATTAATGTAATTTGGTAATTAATGCTGTCTTAGGCAAGAAATGTCCAAGAATCATTTACCAGAAGGACAAAGGTTACACTTTTATTAAAATGTAGATTGTGTTTACTCGTCCCAGGCACCCAAGATGAAGCAGGAGAGTTCATGATCTGAAGTTTTTCTATGCTAGCATTTTCAAGAAACTTTAAAAAGCTCAGAAAGTAATGGTAATGGCACTTTAACTGCGTTGGCTTTCTTTCCAGTATTTCAATGGGAAAAGGGTTATTATGCAGTCTGTTACAGATCATCATATATTACCATTATCTTAATTTGACATGTGCTAGACTCCCTATTTGTTCTTTGGCATTCACAGTTGAGAACGGAAGGATAATCCTTATTCCATTGTTCTAGCGAGGGCTTTATCGCACAGTGCTCCGTCAAACAATTAACGTTCACAGTTTTTAACCCATTTAAAGAGGTTACTGACAGGTTCAGGTAGTAAAGGCATGTTTTCACTTTCAGAAACATCTCAAGGAAGTCTTACACAGAAAAAAATCGCTTTGGAGTGCAGTGCATAGTATTACGCGGGCAAAAGGCGTCAAGCCATTCTGCGCATAGCAAGTTCCCACAAAGGGCAATGGGATGAAAGATAAGTAAATCTGTTTTTTGACTGAGGGAGGAATGTTGGCTGGGATAGCTCTCTTCTCTCCATTGATATATGCCATGGGTTCATCGACAATGATCTTTGAGGGAGTTGAGACTTCTCATCTGAAGGGCCAGAGGAGCACAGCACGCCTGGAGCTCTGACCCAGGTTGTGCAATGGAGAAGGGTTTTAAGCACATCCATCTGACTCAAAGGCAGAAGAACCGTCAAACTGACATAATTGTACCAACAAACAGCAGGCAGAATCATTTTACATAAATGTGTTATGAACTGTGCAACCAAAGGAAATTAAATCCCAAGCACGCTGTCATTATATAATCGCACAGAAACGTCTCTTCTTCCGTCACATAAAATAGACTGTCGTAGCCTGTTAATAGGCACTGTCTGATATTTCATTCCATTGAGTAGCAGATGAAGCATACAGCAGGTGGACAAAATGGGCACAATTCTGTGGACTTCAGACTAGGTCCGCTGTCGGGTGCTTCTCGGCGGCTGCAGTGCCGAGAAACATCCCTTCGCCTTTTATAGCCTCAGGGCCTTTTCTCCGCCGAGGCCGCACTTAGCAGGCTGTCTGCAGATGGGGGTTGCCATTTTGACCAGCTGCCTCGATCTCCCCCCTCCCCCACCTTTTAGGCCACCGCCCTGCTTTCTGCTCCAACCCTCACCCCCCCCCCCCCCCCTCCGCCAACATTAGGGAGGCCCCTGGGAACACTACCTCACACCCTCCCCCCACTCAAAGTGGCAAGGCCCACCCTGAACGGACCCCTGGCAGCGCCAACCTGATCCCTGGGCACCCTGGCAGTTCCACCCAGGAATTGGTGATCATCTGGCACTGCCAGGGTGCCAGGCTGGCACTGCCAAGGTGTCCAGGTGCCAGGGGGAGTGCCGATGTACCAGCGTGCCCTGTTCCCAACCACCCGGAGGTCTCAAATGGCCCAGGATGCTCCCTGAGGTGCCATTATGACTGGTCCATGTTTGCTGGACCAATGCACCAATGGTACATTGCTGGACCATTGCTAAATGTCACCCTGGCGAGGTCTCCCAGGCACGGCCATTGAATCCTGGTGGCTGATGAATCCGGCATCCAGTTTTTTAAATGGGCCATTCAGCTCATTTAAATATTCAGATCTAGCCAGATCGCAGCGGGCAGAGTGAGTCCAGTGACTCACGATCGACCTGGCGCCCGGCGCAGAGTCCGATTTGTGCTCTCATGCGATTCACCCGTTGCACCCGGCTCTACACCCATTCTATTAGCCAAGGTGAACCTCTACCCAATTTGTAGGAGCTCTGGATAAGGTACAGTTGCAATTTTACAATGTACAGTGACAATAGTCTTTATGGGAAAGATGGCTGCAAGGAGGACGCAAAAGAGATGTAGACGGGTTAAATGTGTGGGCAAGAGATGGAAGATGGAGTCTAATGTTGTCATGTAATCATTTTGTTTTGTCCCTGTGTATTTCGTAAACTGAGGAGATGAAAATGTGGCAGGAAATCACTATTTCTGTGCTGGAGAGGGTTAGGGCTGAGAAGAAGCCCTAGGAACCATTTTCTGGTTCAGTGCTGCAGAAGGTTAGGGCTCAGAAGACAATTTGTGAGTCACTTGTAATTTGGTGCCACTGAAGAGATTGGTTCATGGGGAAATCCAGGCTCATTGCCAGCCCAGTGAAGCTAGTCAACTGTTCAAAACCTGAAATTGAAACAATAATTAGAGACTGAAGTTCAGACCCAGGAATACAGGGGAACATAGTCTCCAAAGATGAGATTGAAACCCAAAGAGGTGTGCAGTCATTCAGGAAGTCCAAGTCGAGTGACTTTTGGAGGGAAACCCGAGGCTAGAGCTTCAAGAGGGAAAAGTGACGACTTATATGAGACTTTCAGAAGAGATGCAGAACTTAAGACTTTCATAAGAGAGACAGAATTTGAACAAGATTGTGTAACCCACAGTGAACACTGATGGCTGGATGAGTTGCTGTGAAATCCATGGGATCTGTCTTGGTCGCATCTGCCATTTATTGTGGAGGGTGGTACATTCAACCACAGTTTGCCTGTTAATTCACATGTACCTCATCTTGATTCTGAATGTTATAGTATAAGATAGATGCTGTAAATTGCTTTACTTTTCTAACTGCGTGTAGTAAAATGTATTCTGTTTTGTTCAAACATTGCGGAACATGTGACTTTATTTTTTCAGCAGATACCTGGGATCTCAAACTTGATCCACTTTAAACAAAGCTTTACTGGTTCCTAGCCAGGTTATAAGGCAAATTTGGGGGTTGATTCAGGATCATAACAATGTGGTGACATATATGGGGAGATGATGGTGTAGTGGTAATATTACTAGACTTGTAATCCAGAAGCTAACCAAAAATTTGGAATTGAAACCTAATCTCAGTAATGGTCACTGTGAAACCATTGTCGTAAAAACCCAATTTCTAAAACAAAATTGATGCAGTGCCAGTGCTCCAAGTTAGGCCTTGCACCCAGCCACCTCTTTACCTGGCATCCTTGGGTTGGCCCAACTCCCAGGGTGCTGACTCGCTCAGCCAACTGGCCTCCTTCTGCACTGTATGGATTCCATGGATCCCCACCAGCCCAGAACAAAATTCCAACCTTCCGAGGCACGTTCTCCCCAAGTCAGGGTGTCAGGCCAGGAAAACTCCACGCTCCCAATCCAGGCGCAAAAATCAAGGCTTCAGAGTGAGGAGACAGCCATTTTAAACTGAGATGAGGAGAAAGTGTTATACAGGGGGTTGTGGAACTTTGGACTTCTCTATCCCAGAGAGTTCAGTCGTTGAGCATCTTCAGGGCAGAACTTGATAGATTTTTAGGTTCTGAAGGAATGAAGGTTAGAAAAATGGATTGAGGTGAAGGATCCACCATAATCTTATTAAATAGGAAAGCAGTCTCGAGGAGCTGTATGGGCGACGCATGCTCCTTTTCTCATATTCTTACATTGTTCTCTGTGTGTTAATCATATAAACACTGGGGGCAATTTTGTGCCCACGATTGCTGCCAGCAAGAACGGCGATGCGGATGCAAAATCTCACGAGAGTCAGGAAACAAACATTCTCGCCAGCGAGATCTCGTTTCCCGATTTTCCCCGCATCTCCCACAAACAGCGGGAACCTCATTAAATTCCATTTTTATGCATTTCCATATTATTAACGGGCCTACACACCGCGTGATTCCCCCTCTTGCTGAATATTCAAACCTCACTAAGGTGGCGTTACATCGGCGAGGTCCACAACAGCTTCAGGAATACGGGACATAGTCGAGGTGTTCTTGCGGGGGCGCCAAGGACACTTTTGCCCCCTGGGGAAAAGGGGCGCATGCCTGGGTACTACCCTGTCACTGCCAACCTGTATCAATATGTGCCCGGACACACTCCCTTGGGAGTCCAACTGGGAGAGGGTTTGCGTTATATGTGGTGGGGTGAGAGTGCTGAGGCCTTTGAAAGAGGAATTTAGAACAATATTCATCTTTATTGTCACAGGTCGGCTTACACTGCAATGAAGTTACTGTGAAAAGCCCCTAGTCGCGCCACATTCTGGCGCCTGCTCGGATACACAGAGGGAGAATTCAGAATGTCCAAATTACCTAACAGCACGTCTTTTGGGACTAGTGGGAGAAAACCGGAGCACCCGGAGGAAACCCACGCAGACACGGGGAGAACATGCAGACTCCGCACGCAGACAGTGACCCAGCCAGGAATCGAACCTGGGACCCAGGCGCTGTGATGCCACAGTGCTGACCACTGTGCTACCTTGACGGCCTTTGGCAGTGTCGAGGGAGCGACTATTGAGATGGGATTTACAGTCATGGGGGAGAGCGGGCATTGAGGAGGAAGGAACCAGTGGCATTACTGCCGTAGTGGTGATTGTGTGGGGGGGGGGGGGAACATGGAGAGCCCCAATAATTGTGCGATGGGGGCAAGGAGAGTTCCTGATACCTTTGTGGTGGGGTGGTGCCCCCCCAATTTTATTTCATCAGAGTGCCAGAAAGTCTGGTCTGAAAGCTCGGTGGTGCATCTGGAGAGATACATGACAGTTTTCAGTCAGAGCCTCACATTCTAACAAATGATGGGGACATTTGGCTCATTGTCCTTATTTGCATGCAATTGGTGGCAATTCACTAGGGATTTACTTGAGCCCCTATAAATAGATGCAGACTGAAAATATGGTTGTTGGGTTAGGAGGTGCATGCTTGTAATGTGTAACCTGCAAATAAATATTTATCAAAGTTTGTAAAAGCTTGGCTCCAGTTCTATCCTCCACCAACTAGTTTTCTGGATTAGACTATGTAATATTTTACCACTAGATATTCCTTATATCATGTATAGTAACTGGACAATCTCTATACAGTGTACATGGTCCGTACAACGAATGATGTTGCCCAGCATGCTCCTGCTCTATAAGATTAAATTCTAAATACATTGTATTATAGAAATTATGATTTTCCTTGAACACACTGTAAGGTTTCCTTGTTATCCAATGCTTCAATGCCAAAACTCCAGTGAAAACCCCAGAGGATAATATATTTTTGTCTTCGCTCTCCCACAGGTCTAAGGATGGCACTGTTCCAGGAGTGAAGCATGTGATAGCTGAGGTTGCAATAAATGAAAGTTTCTCAGCTACTGCTGCAAGTCTGGCCTGAAAAATGTTTTGCACTAAAACTGCTTTGCCTTCATTTTTGTTCCAACTATTCGCGGTGGCACCGAGGAAGAAGAACTTAAGACTTCTGTATTTCCCTTAAAGAACTAAAAGACTTCTGCAAATTGTGCGAGATGTGCCAAGCTTTAAGTTCCTCCTCCTCTCCCTGTCATTTTCTTTTGCATAGAGTTACAGTAAACATTGCAGCCTCTCTCCCTGGGGGTCACAATAAGGTACTTCTGTATAAATACTTGCAGCAAGCAAAAAGGGACTGATAAGAAAAAACATGATCCCCTCTCATATGTACCAGTGGCGCATTTCAGTTTCCACCCGTGGAAATAATACTTATCAGAGACCCCCCCTCCCCTTCCAAAGCCTGCTTCCCAAAGGCAGAAAAGTCTTGTGGACCTCACTGGTTGATGTGACGTAGTTCTTAGTGTTGACAGGCATACCCCGAACATGCTTAGACATTCATTAATACCACGATGATGCCTTAAGCTATTTTCTGACTTCACAAATGCCTGGTGGTTTACGCACATTCAGGTGAAAAGGTGTGTGTGTATTTCTTTTGGAACGATTCTGTACAATGAAAAGTTGTAAGCAAATCAGTGCGGAGGAGCCCTGCCCACCCCACCCCTGTTACAATAATGCCTGTCATGAAATTTCCTACTTTACGATCACTACTATTTACAGCTCACTGCCTACAACCATTCAAGATTTTTCCGTTTTTAAGATGCCCCCTGTGAAAATCTTGATGGCAAATAATGCCGAATGCAGTTGTTTGAGCCAGCTGTAGCTGGGTGGTAGAATGCCCAACTCAGTGTCATAAGACTGTGGGTTCATGACCCACTCCAGACGCCTTGGCACAAAATCTAGGCTGGCAAGTCAGTGCAGTACTGGAGGAGTACTGCGGTGTCAGAGGTGCCGCCTTTCTGGCACTTTTTAAAAGAAAGAGCATGGAGGGTTACTCCAATGTCCAACCCAGAATTTATCCCTCACTTAACATCAATACAACAGATCATCAGATCATTATCTCATTGTTGTTTGTGGGGCTTTGCTGTAGGCAAATTGGCTCCCACATTATAATGACTGCACTTCAAATGTATATCATCGGCTGTAAAGCTCTTTGGAACAACCGAACGATTGTGAAAGGCAACTATTTTCTTTTTCTTTTCTCTCTCTGAAACCCTCATCCATGTCTTTATTACTTCTGGCTTTGACTATTCCAATGTATTTTTCCTTCCTCAACTTGTGTTCATCCAAAACTCTTGCTTACCTCCTAACATGTACCAAATTGCATTCACCCATCACTCCTGCGCTTACTGACTTACTTTGCCTCCTGATGAAGCAATGCCTCGATTTTATAACTCTCATCATTGTTTTCAAATCTCTCCCTGGCCTCCCCCCCCACATCTTTGTTATCTCCTCCAGCTCCAAAACTCTCTGGGATATCTGCATTGCTCTCGTTCCAGCCTCTTGAGCACCCCTGATTTTAATCCTCCCCCATTGGTGGCCTTGCCTTCAGCTACTTGGGCCCTAATCTCTGAAATTCCCTCCCTAAACCTCTATCTCCTTTCTATCCCTCTATCTCCTCCTTTAAGACACCGCTTAGACGCTAGTTCTTTGACCACGCTTTTGACTATCTGCCCTATTTCCTCATGTGGCTCAATATCAGAGAACCGTTGCCATTGCTACAGTGCAGAAGGAGGCCATTCGGCCTATCGAGTCTGCACCGGCATACATTGTACAATATGCCGGTGAAGTGCCGAGGGATGTTTTATTATGTTAAAGGAAGTGCATGAGTTGATCTTTTTCTTATTTTGTTCATGTGTTAAAAAATAACGTTTATCCTACTAATTCAATGTGGACAATTATTATAAGATTAAATCCAGGGATTCTTTGCCATGCAGTTAGAAGCCAGTTAGTGCAAACTAACCAAAATTCTATATAAATTCAGCATTACCTCCCTGTCTATGTATTCAATTTCTCTAGAAATCAAAGCCAATACTTTATTTGGCCTATGTCCTTATTGGCTTCTGATGCTACTTTTACCAGGTTAATGCAAATATACTCACAGATTTCCCAACTCCTTTATCTCATTTATTTTCTTAAAAACCATGGAATAAGGGGCTTCTTACTCTCCTTATCAAAATGATCCACCTCACACTTTGCAACATTGAACGTCATTTACTATTGATGTGCCCTCTCTGGAAGCCTGTGTAACCCTCACCAACCTTTGGTGCAGTCCTCTGCGTTATTAGCTATGCACTACCCATTTGGTATTTCTCCAAGCCTTGCTGAGCGGTAAACTGAAGGTTATTTTTATCAGGCCAAGAGGAACAGAATACTGTGAGTCACTGCTAGCCCAGGCTCTCTCCCCCGACCCCCCCAACTCAGCGATCTCTCCGCAATCCCCCGTCCAACGTCTCTGCCTTCCGGCCGCTACGGCCTGTGGACCACCCGATGTTGTGGCGACTGGAAGCCTGGAGTGAGGCGCCCATTGGGGAACGGTGCCGGGTTTCGAGGCCCAGCCCTCAAGATGGGCTAGGCTTCCCGTGTCCAGGGCCACCTAGCCTATCCACCCAGTGTCCATTGCCTGTCCATTCTGTGCTGAAAGCCAAAATGTACAACCATTTAGAAAACCTACCTGTCGAATGGAATGGGCAGGTGGGAAACTGGAATTGAGGCAGAACAGTATACTAATGGCTCAGGGGCAATGTGGCCTGCTCCTGCTCCTATTTCTCATGTTGTTATATCTCTTCTTGTGGCTTAGTATCAAATGTTGTCTGATAACGCTCTTGTGAAGTGCCTTGGAAGTTTCTGTAACGACATTCAAGGCGGTGTGGAATGCAGACTGTTGTTGCTATGCTACGTTGGGGCGAATACCGGGAGGCACGGTAGCACTGTGGTTAGCACAGTTGCTTCACAGCTCCAGGGTCCCAGGTTCGATTCCCGGCTTGGGTCACTGTCTGTGCGGAGACTGCACGTTCTCCCCCGTGTCTGCGTGGGTTTCCGCCAGCTGCTCCAGTTTCCTCACATAGTCCAAAGATGTGCAAGTTAGGTGGATTGGCTGTGCTAAACTGACCCGAGTGTGCAAAAAAAGGGTAGGTAGGGTAACGGGGATAAGGTGGAGGTGGGGGGATAGGGTGGAGGTGTGGGGATAGGGTGGAGGCATGGGTTTGGGGAGGGTGCTCTTTCCAAGGGCCAGTGTAGACTCAATGGGCTGAATGGCCTCCTTCTACACTGTAAATTCTATGAAATTCTATGAATATACGAACCGGTCTGGTAAAGGGGTCAGGACAGGTGAATTCAAGAGAGAATTGGGTGAGTGGCGGGAGACAATTTTGACAGAAGAGATTGAGAGTTATTGTGACATGTCGGTTCCCAAAACTGGGTTCTCTATGATCTTCCGCAGCCCTTTATATTCCCATGCTTCCATGTTACCGTTCTGAGCTTTGCCGCTGGTTTTCTTTCAGCTGAACTGTTAAACGAAAGCGACTGCCCTGAGATTTACAAATCCATTCTTTTGTTTATCGGCGAGCTTACACCAACCAACGCTGAACCAGCACCATCAAACTATTTGGGCGAAATTCTCCGCCCCCCACGACGGGTGGGAGAATAGCGGGAGGGCCTTCCCGACATTTTTGCCGCCCTCCCGCTATTCTCCCCCCCCCCCCGCCGAAGTCCTGACCCGAATCGCTGCCGCCGTTTTTTTACGGCCGGCAGCGATTCTCAGCTGTTAGATGGGCCGAAGTCCCAGCCCTTTACGCCGTTTTTACGAACGGCAAACACACCTGGTCTTGCCGTTCGTAAAAACGGCGTGACTAACTCGCTATTAATAACCATGGCACCGTACCACGGCCGTGCCAAGGGTGCCATGGGCCCGCGATCGGTGGGCACCGATCGCGGGCAGCGGGCCCGATGCCCGCGCACTACTTGTCCTTCCGCCGCCCCGCAGTATCCATTCGCGGGGCGGCTGAGGGGCAACCCGGCCCGCGCATGCGCGGGTTTCGCGCAAAAACGCGATGACGTCACCCGCGCATGCGCGGGTTGGAGTCTTCCAAACTGCGCATGCGCGGCTGACGTCATATGACGCGTCAGCCGGCGCTAACTCCGGCAAGCGGGCTTAACGATTTTCGTTAAGCCAGTCTTGCCGGAGCCTACGGCGTCGGGCTGCTAGCCCCGACCGGGGACCAGAATCGGTCCCCGGTCGGGAAGGGGCGCGCTGCCGTAAAACCCGCCCGGGTTTTACGCCAGCTTTACGATTTCTCCCGTTTTGGGAGAATCGCGCCCTTTATATGTTTATCAGACTCAAGTCTATTAAAATTTAACATGTACTGCGCTCGCACTCGAGTCGGTCTGTGCGGACACTGGGTTTGCAGTATTATTAGACATTGAATTGCTCTTGGTGAATGGGGTCAATGTATAAACTTTGGCAGGAGACTGAAATGAATGATAAAAGGGCCACACCACCCAGAACAGCGCAAGCCTCCGCCTGCCTGACAGCAAATTAAGCTTCTTTCTGATGAGCTTATAAGTTTCTTTAAATGGTTGGAGTGATCTCAGAAGCTTTATTGCTCGCCTTGCCGATGAACTTGGTTCTGTGGACAGACGACACAATCTCAGCGTTCAGTCTGAATAGGATGGGAGGACTGCTGCTGGCCCAGTTAGGGATTTTCAGTCTGCTATGTAATACATTGCAGCTCAAGCCAGTGAAATCAGTGACATTGCGACAAACGTTTATGAATACTTACTTTGGATAAACTCTGTCAAACAAGGCAAATTATCAACCCAGTAAGATTGTGCAAGCAGCATGAAGCCTTAAAGTCACGGGGAGGAGTTATTCACTTAATGAGCTCACCTTGAGTTTAAGCCCGTCCAGGCTGAGAACACTGTCCGTGCTGTTTGAAGCTCAAAGTGTCCCAAACTCACATTACATCACACTAAATATTTTTCAGAATGATGACCAACAGTCTGTTCAACAACGACGCACTCCTCTGTGGCACCTTTCTCGCAGTCAATTAGAATCGCATGCAATTCAGATGCAGGCCATTCGGCCCAAAATGTCCGTGTTGCACATTAACCTCTCCTCGCCACTCTTTCACCGAACCCTATTGACCTCCCCCTCCTGTAGTGAATCATCACAGGCAACTTAACAAAGTGAGGCAATGGAAGCCTGAGCGAGAGTTGGGAGAAGAGTTAGCACGTCGCTGAAAAATATAAAGGGCTTTGAAGGTGGGAAAAGTGCAACGAGGTTGAATGGTTTATGAAGGTGGTTCAGTCGTGTAGAAATGTAATGACTGGAAGCTTTGGCATGGCTGAAGGGTGGGGAGGTAATTTGCAGTGACCCAGAATATGTCCGACACTTGTATATTTGAAAGAAAGCGCTTTCATTTATATAGTGCCTTTCACACCCAAAACACCTACCAGCCAAGGAATTATTCTAAAGCATGATCATTATATTAACGCAACAAAATGTAATAGCAACAAATTTATGTACACTAAGGCCCCACAAATAGCAATGTGATAACTGACCAATTAATTGCTTTTAGTGACATCAGTTCTGGGATAAATACTGGCCAGGACACCAGGAGAACACATGTGCTCTTCTTCAACTTGTGCTGTAAGATATACACCTGTGAGGACCTCGGTTTAATGTCATAACTGAAAGACAGCACCTCTTATTCCTGGAGTATCAGCTGGACTAACATGTTGAAGATCTTGGTTGGATGATTAGCACTGCTGCCTCATAGCACCAGGGAGCTGGGTTTGATTCCGGCCTTGGGTGACTGTGCGGAGTTTGCGCATTCTCCCCTTCATGGGTTTCCCTCGGGTGCTTTGGTTTCCTCTCACGGTCCAAAGATGTGAAAGTTAGGTGGACTGGCCATGCTAATTTACCCTTCATGTCAAAAGATTAGGTGGGGTTATAGGGTTTGGGGGATGGGGCAAGAGGGTGTTCTTTCAGAGCGTTGACGCTGACCCGATGGGCCAAATGACCTTCAGGTGTATTGTAGGGATTCTATGGATACCATGAGTGTGAGCCCACAACATTCTCATGAATCTTTTCTGCATTCTCTCCCACGCCTTCATGTTGTTCCGAAAGTCTGGTGTCTAGAACTGAATGCAATACTCCAGTTGAGGATGAAACCCTGTTCATAGAATAGAATAGAACCCCTACAGTGCAGAAGGAGGCCATTCGGCCCAACGAGTCTGCATCGGCCCTTGAAATGAGCACTCATACCTCCACCCTATGCCCAAAACTCTGTAACCCCACCTAACCTTTTAGACACTAAGGGGCAATTTAGCGTGGCCAATCCACCTAACCTGCACATGTTTGGACTGTGAGAGGATACCGGAGCACCCAGAGGAAACCCACACAGAAAAAGGGAGAAAGTGCAAACGCCACACAGACAGTCACCCGAGGCAGGACCCGAACCCGACTCCCTGGAGCTGTAAGGGGACAGTGCTAACCATTGTGCTACTGTACCACCACATATACAAGTTTAACGCAACTTTCTTGCTTTTGTACTCTATTCTCCTATTAATAAAACTTATGATGCTGTGTACTTTATTAACTGCTCTCTTAACCTGCCCTGCCACCTTCAATCATTTCTGCACATATACATCCAGGTCCTACTGCTCCTGCACCTCCTTTAGAATTGGACCCTTTACCAAAATGAATCACTTCACGCTTATCTGCATTCAATTTCATCTGCCACTGTCCTGCCCAATCCCCTAATCTGCATTTGTTTCTGGATTTCTCTTTCAAGCATCGTCGTGGATGCAGTTATTTGCCTGGATCCAGTCTCTGATGTTTCGGAGACCCCTTCCTTGTCTGAAAAGTTCACACCTATATGAGCCCCCACTAATTTTCAGTTCTTTGCAACATGAGTGGCCCAAAAAGACCTTTGGACCTGTTTTTTCGTCAGATGAATGGAAAATCACCCAAATGTCTGGTAAAACAGGAGGAAATGGTGCAAGATTTTAAACTCGGGGGCGGGAGGGTGGAAGTAGAATAGGTAGAACTTTAGTTTGAAACAAATTCTAACATTTAACTGGAAAGAAGAGAAAACACGATGACGCCAAGGATGATCAGATGATTTTAAGTAATATTTAATTTTTTTTGTTCCTGTCCTGTTTTACTGTTTAACTTCCAACAGTTAATATATGATGGGGATAAAGCTACTCTTGGTTTTTGAATAGCTTTATAGTTGCATAGCAATCTACAATCTTAGTGCTATTTCAGCTTTACAGTGTGTGCCTGAAAACTTATAAAATGGGTAGTCTGAGCGGCACGGTCGCGCAGTGGTTAACACTGCTGCCTCACGGCGCCGAGGACCCAGGTTCGATCCCGGCCCCCGGGTCACTGTCCGTGTGGAGTTTGCATGTTTTCCCCATGTCTGCGTGGGTCTCATCCCCACAACCCAAAGATGTGCAGGGTAGGTGGATTGGCCACGTTAAATTGCCCCTTAATTGGGAAAAATAAATTGGGTACTTTAAGTTTATAAAACAAATAGACAACCGATTGCCCAGTGAGGCACAATTTGTTTTAGTACAAACCAGCAGTTTGAAATTTAATGCATACAATTGTTGAAATTTTTCAGTCACATGCAGTAAATTATATCCCAATATCAATATTGCTCCTCATACTCTTTGCAGTCATCTTTGAATTATCTCAATTTGCCTGTCATTTGTTTACCCTTTTTTTTCCGATTAAGGGGTCACCGGATCCCCGAGGACTCCGCTAGCCGCCTTCCAAGCCAGGTCCCGCCGGTATGGACCATGTCTAATCCACGCCAGCGGGACTGGCTGTAGGCAGCAGTGCTAACCACTGCACCACCGTGCCGCCCGCACGTTTCCTGTCATTAACAGGAAAGACCTGACTATATCAACATAAGGAGCGGATCATTTAGGACTGAGATGAGGAGAAATTACTTCACGATAAAATTCCAAATCTTTGAAATTCTCTATTCAAGAGGGCTATGGCTGCTGCGTCGTTGAGTGGCTTTAAGGCTGGGATAGAAAGACATTTGTTCTCTCAATTGACGGGCAGAACAATTTTACCACATTTTTTCAAAGTGTCAGGCTCAGACTGAAACCCGGCGTGTAGCTGCACAGACCAGGACCGGGATTCTCCCGGTATCAGTGGGGCGGCCCGTGCCGACGCCAAAGAGCGGCATAAACCACTCCGGCATCGGGCCGCCTGGAAGTTGCGGAATCCTCCGCAGTTCTGGGGGCTAGGCAGGTGCTGGAGGGATTGGCACCGCGCCAAAGGGCTTCCGTCGGCTGGTACGAGGTGGTGCATGTGCAGGACCGCCAGTGTGTTCTGGCGCATGTGCAGAACCGTTGGTATGTTTCCTGCGCATGCGCAGTGGGTTTCTTCTCTGTGCCGGCCATGGCAGAGCCTTACACAGGCCAGCGCAGAGGGAAAGAGTGCCCCCACGGCACAGGCCCGCCCGCAGATCGGTGGGCCTGGATCGCAGGCCAGGCCACCAGATCCCCAGGTGCCCCCCCCCCCCCCCCACCCGAGGGCTCCGCTAGCCGCCTTCCAAGCCAGGTCCCGCCGGTATGGACCATGTCTAATCCATGCCGGCGGGACTGGCCGAAAACGGCCGGCCGCTCGGCCCATTGGGGCCTGGAAAATTGTCGGGGGGGGCCGCTGCCAAAGGCCCCTGACTGGCGCGGTGTGATCCCCGCCCTTGCCTGAAAACCGGCACCGGAGAATTCGGCAGCCGGTGTCGGAGCGGCGGGGCAGGATTCGCACCCCGCCCCCAGTGATTCTCCGACCCAGCGGGGGGTCGGAGAATCACGTCCCAGTTTTCTCTCCAGACATTGAGCCTCAGTGATTAAAAAGAAATGAATGGGTGCAGTTTTGCTGTCACTCTGGTGGGGCAGGGCCTGACAGCCAGCAAGGCCGGCTCCACAGGGATCAGGGCGCCATCTTTAAAGTACGCCATAATCAGAAGTGAAGATCAACACTAACACTAAACCTAAAACCCCCCCCGCACAAAATATCACCAGCATTCACCCCCTCCTCACTGCCCACTACCCCCCCTACCCCATCCCGTGCCTGCATGTTCCCCCGTCAATGACGTTGGCGCTATCCCCCCCCCCACCCCCAGCACACATAATGGGACTTCCAACCTGACAGTGCCAACCTATGCCAAGGAGAAATGTCAGTGGGCAGTGCCAGGGCATTTTCCAGACATGTTCTTCTCACCCCCGAGGGCTATACTCATCTTTGCGCCTCTGGGAAATTCCCTCAACTGAATCTCAGTTTTCAAACCCTGTTGTGAACCTTGCCGACAAACCCCACGGGTATTCAGTGAGGGGGGGGGGATGCAGAGCAGCCGTGTGGGCCATCCGCCAGCCGGTCTACTCCTGGCCCTATTTCCCGTGTTCTTCTAAAGGTGTGGGCAGCCTGGCTACCTCATCATCACTCATGAAGCGGCTGGTTCCCGTTTGGAACGCGCCTCTTGCCTGCCTTCCAAGCCACTTACTTCAGCTGGTCGGAAGTATGAAAGCGGGAGTTCCAGCACCTAAATAGGGTCCAATCACCTTTGCAGATCACTTCTGGCTGGAGCTTAAGGAGGCTTGCCAGGTTTAACTGAGGCTGAGGCCTGATAAAGTTGGAGTCCGTCCCGATACCCAAATGGGCAGACAACCAAAGCACTCCACAAGAAATTGCCCAAAGGTCGCAATAAGCCTCTTTGGGGTTTTTTTGTGGTGCACAAATTGATTGCAACAGCCATACGACCATCACCATTCAGCTCGCCCAGATTAAAGGCAGAATCAAGTTGCCTGTTCACTTTGTTCTGAAGACATAACTTCTGGTGCATCTCCAAACATTAATATTGCAGGTTGAAAGGTGACTTTCATCTGAAATTTCAAATATTAAAGTTGTGGGTCTTCCTCCTCCCATATCAGCAACCTCCCGTACAGAAAACCAAGGCCTTATATTCAAAAAAACTTGTATACCAGCACAATCAAGAAACCAATGTCAGAGTCTGACATGGTCACAGGACACAAGACACATTAGTTCAATATTTCTAACTCTCCTCTCTCATTTTCTGTTTCTTTCATTTTTTTTTTAGTTTTCCACTCCCGTTTCTCTTTTCTAACATGGAAGGCATTCGGTCCTTTGCTCCGGTACCATATTTCTCTCTGCACCTATTCTTCTCCGCTAGGAATGGGCCAGAAAGTGATGAAGGGCCTGAGAAATTGAGGAAAGCGAGGGAAGATCAGGAGAAAAAATTAAAGACACCAGCAAAGAAAGACAGAGAGGAACCAGCTTTTATGGGAAGAAATGGTGGTCAAGATACTCATTAAGGCAGCGCCCAAGGCCTCTGGACCTAGCCACCAAATTTGTTGGACATTCAACTGATCAACCAATCACGGGATGGTGTTCCCCTGCATCTGCACTAATGAGCCTGTCAGCATAAAATGCAAAGAGAAATCGGCTTGTGATTGGACGGAGAGAAAACAATGGGAACAATATTTTTAAGTTACATTATGGGGTGCAAGACTCTTGGTTGGGAGTGAGGCCCAGGGTGCGAGGGAACCGGATTGGGGCATGAGAGAGCCAAAACAAGGTTAAATAATTCACCTGAGGAAGGAGCAGCGCTCCGAAAGCTCGTACTTGAAACAAACCTGTTGGACTTTAACCTGATGTTGTAAGACTTCTTACTGTGCTCACCCCAGTCCAACGCCGGCATCTCCACATCAAGGTTAAATAAGAGAGAGATGGAGGGTAAGGGGGAGAGAGAGTGCGGGGGGGGGGGGGGGGGGGGATCGTGTGTGTGTGTGAGGGGGAGTTTGTGTGTATGTGAGGGGGAGAGAGTGTTTGTGTGTGAGGGGAGAGGGGGAGAGAGTGTAGGGGAGAGAGGGAGAGTGAGGTGGAGTGGGGAGAGTGCATGAGGAGAGACAGTGTGTGAGAGGAGAGAGGGTGTGCAAAGATCTGCCTCACTCCCGAGTCTTGGAGTTTTCATTCACCCTCATCCCACACACCAACATGCACGTTTACCCACTCTCAGAGTGAATGCGGAGGAGCAAGTCGCGCCCCGAGACTGGGAATGAACCAGGCACACACACACTCACCCTATCACGCTCTAATACTCATCTTTATCTATTGCTCATTATTTATCATGTCATTGTTTTGATAATGTTTTGTTTTTGCTTGAGAAGCTGTTTCTTTTTATACCTCAGTTTGTTTTGAAATTCTTGATTAATGTTGTGCCAAATTTAATCTTTCCGAAATTTGTTCATCAGCCCATTGAGTGAGAAGAATTTTGAAATGTGACTCCCCTCACGATAAGGTTGGGTAAGTCTGATTTAAGCAGTACTGTATCAGAATCATTTTGGCTTTAGTCAAATAAAACAAGCAATATTTGTTCAAAAGATAAGAAATAGCAAAATGAGGCCCTTCAAGGCTGCTCTACTACGTTATCTATTGAACATCACACCTGACCGATGTATTGGAAACATACATCAAGAGAGATGCTTAGTAGATGGTAATGCCAAAATGTTACAGTTTACATCGATCGCCCAAAATCAGCCTTGCCCCATATATGTTTCAGATCAATATGTTTTTAGATAATGGCTATGGCCCCCGGTAATATCACTGCCTTTGTTGCATCCAAACTCTATGAAGATCTTCAGTTCCAACATTTAGCACAATTTAACCGCTGCGTTGCGCCCAGCACAGATCTGGTTGAGCCGGTTAAATACCGGGAGTAGCCAAAATCGAGAATCGCGCCGGGGTAAATCAGTTTGCTATCCAACCGGCCTGCTCCAGGTGGCAAGTTCTGAATCACACCCAAGTATGACGTGGATATCATTGACGTCAATTAGCATCAATTTCCATCTCATAAACGAGATTGAAGTCGAATGTAACGGCCTCCCGGGAATTAACCGGCCACCCAGTGAGAAATCACGCGGGCATCATTTAGTACTCCTTTTTTTAAACGTGAAGCTGGCACAATGGCTGCTGAGGGGATTGAGGAGGTGAGTAGCCATTTCCTTTTTCCGGCATGCAGCTCAAGGGCAGTGGGGCTGCTGCCCCAGTGCTGGGTGGGGGGGTGGGGGGTGGTGATGGGGGGGGGAAAGACACCACTCAAGGGGATTGGGGGGCTGAAGCATTCCAGGTCGGGAGGTGGGTCGCTCCTGGGCATGGGGGAGGGGGTGGGTGATTGAGAGGCTTTTAGACTGTGAGGCCTTCAAGCAATCTTCGAATATTATGGATACCTATAACAGGGACAGCTACAGCTGCTGCCTGTCTATCCTACCAAACACTTCCAGGACAGAGTCCCATTCTTAGTTATACGCTGATGGACACTTTAAATCCCTTTGACTGTGAGCAGCCTCAAACTGCACAGCTAAAGGCTATCGCTATATTGCTAAATATTCTCAAGCGGTTGCCTCATGGGTGCATGTGCCATGTCTGCGATGATGACTATTGCAATTCAATCAACATTTCAATCAAATGTTGAAGCCTGAACAGTTTGCCTGAACTTGAGAAGTGTCAGCAATAGAAGCAGCAGCCAACAATCAAACACTGGGCTTCAGCACTGCGAACATCCCCACGGCCATAGGGTGAATGTGTGAATCAGTGGAGGACACCTGAGCATGGTCTCCCTAATGTTCCCAGCAGAGCTTTGGGGTATAGGGGCTCCAGCTGTGGCCAGGGATGAGTGTGCAGAGTGAGGTTTTCCAGCACAACTGGCCCAGTGGATGGCACTCTGAGAGAAGGTGGAACACATCAGGGTGGGGGAGGCTTGGGGGATTTGAGGGTCCCAGGGTGGAAGTCCTAACAGATTGTCAGTCTCTCTCCTTCTCCAACTCCTTAGAGGTACCAAAGTGGATGGTGGTGTCGGGCCTGCAGAGGATGTCTTCACGGTGTAGGTGGCAGCCTAAGTGACCAGATGCCAGACAAGGCAGCAGCTGGAGGTGTCACCCCTTGTGCAGGGGGCCGCCGCACACCCTTAAGATCTGGCCACCCATCAGGTTGAGGAGGAACTTAGAGGGGAAGGCCAGAAATGACCCAAGGTGTACAAGCATCGTTGGTCTTCCGAGGAGATGGTGGACGGCATGTGCCGCAGGAGACTCCATCTCAGCAAAGTGACAGAGTGGCACCTGTGCTGTGTCCTCACAGACCTGGTACCCCATGGAAGAGGAGGACACCTGCTCTTCGTGGCCATGATGGTCACCGTGCCCTGAGCTTTTATGCAACGGGTTTATTGGAGTGGGGATTTGTGCGGCATTTCACAACCTACAGCCCACATCCGTGAGTTCACAAATGCCCTGTATGCCCGGGGAGCTGACTGTATCAACTTTGAGCTGGACGATGCCCAGAGGACCAGGAAGGCCTTCATTATTGCCCGATTCTCATAGGGCGAGGCTTTGTCCATCAACCATCAACTCAACCCTCCAACCCCTCCCGCCTCACCATTACCCTCCTGCGCCCCCCCCCCCCCCCCACCACATTCCCCACTAGTGTCAGCTAGTCATCTGTGTGGAACTGATGCCAGGAGAGAGGTGGTAAATGACCCTTGCAGGTCGGTGGAGGTCGTTTGTCTTCTTCCTGTATTGTACAACAGGCTCTTGGTCAAGCTACCCGACCTGACTCCCACTGCCTCCCAGGGAGGCACGGTATCACAGTGATTAGCACTGTTGTTTCACAGCGCCAGGGTCCTGGGTTTGATTCCCGACTTGGATCACTGTCTGTGCAGCGTCTGCACGTTCTCCCCATGTCTGCGTGGGTTTCCTCCGGGTGCTCCAGTTTCCTTCCACGGGCGGGATTCTCCGAACCTCTGCCGGGTGGGAGAATCGCCGGGGGTCGGCGTGAATCCCGAACCCGCCGTCCTCCTAATTCTCCGCCCCCCAAAAACCGGCCTGAAGTGATTCGCGTCGCCCACCTTGGAGAATGGCGGGGCCTGGCGTGACTCAATGGGAACCGGGGCTGCCCGAAATCTCCGGCCCGCGATGGACCGAAGTCCCGCCCGTCTGTTGCCGGTCCCGCCGGCGTAAATTGGAGTAGGTCCCTTACTGGCAGGACCTGGCAGCGCAGGCGGGCTCCGGGGTTCTTGGGGGGCATGGGGGGGGGGGATCTAGCCCCGGGAGGTGCCCCCACGGTGGGCTGGCCCGCGATCGGAAAACACCGATCCGCGGGCGGGCCTGTGCCGTGGGGGCACTCTATTCTTCTGCACCGGAGGCTGTGGTCCTCCGCCATTTCTAGTGCGGAAGCGAATCCCTCTGCGCATGCGCGGTGATGACATCAGCACGCGCTGGCGCACCCGCGCATGCGCCGGCCGGCGGAGGCCCTTCGGCGCCAGTTGGTGTGGTGCCAAGCCCCTTTCCCGCCAGCCGGCGCAGCGCCAACCACTCCGGGGCGGACCTAGCCCCTGAAGGTGCGGAGGATTCCTCACCTTTGGCGCAGCCCGACGCCGGAGTGGTTCTCGCCACTCCGTCCCGCCAGGACCCCCCACCCCGCCGGGTAGGGATGAATCCCGCCCCACAAGTCCCAAAAGACGTGCTTGTTAGGTGAATTCTCCCTTCCTGTACCCGAGCAGGCGCCGGAATGTGGCGACTAAGGGAATTTCACAGTAACTTCATTGCAGTGTTAATGTAAAGCCGACTTGTGACAATAATAAAGATTATTATTAGGTGGCAATGGTAGCCATGCTACTGGCCCTCCGACCCTATCGGGGGGGACAGGACGCCCCACATCACCTCAACAGCGTCCAGAAGCCTGGCTAGATCGGCATCGTCAAAGCGAGAAGCAGGTCTGCGCACTGCCAGGCTCTGTGTTGACTGGGAGTAAGTGGTAAGGGAGCATTTAAAAGCAGCGCCCCCTTGTTAATGACGAGCATCTGAGGTGCGCGCCTGGCGAATCAGACGGCAAGAAGCTCCTGGGGACTCATGCCGTTAAATATGGGCCGCGATCTCGCCAACGCGCCCTCCGAGAAACACCCCATCAATCGCACCGAAAATGACACTTAGTAATGTTTGCGTTAAATCACGCCCTTGATCCCGATGTGGTCGCTTTGTGTAGATGGGGAAATGCAAAATCAAACTCTGATCAAGGGGCTGCATCACTCTTCGTGAACAGCCAATTGCACTGTCAGCTCTTCACTGCCATGAAGAATGTGAAGGACGTCCAGGAGGATTCTTAAACCTTAAAAATATGTCTTTCTGTTGGCTGCAGTTACACTTCAGCGAGTGTGATGTGAACTTTGTTCTGGAGGTGTCCTCACACCGTATGGAGAACAAAATACAAAACTCAAACAGTGACTTAAAACCAATTATACTGCAATTTCTGTGTCAATGTGACATGAAAATCATGTTATGTCAACATAAAAACTGCAATATAACCAGGTTGTTACATGCTATCCTTATTATGCGATCCTCGCTTATAAGGCTATCTTAAGGCAAAGAGGTCTTGGCTCCTGTCCTTACCATGGTACATTGTGTACTAAACACCATTACTGTAATTCTGGCTACCATCCGTAATACACAAGATCCTTCGTGTCCAAGGATTGCACTATGATGAGCTGAAATGTTTTATTCTGACAAATGCACACATTTACTCTATCACAAGGGCAGTGAGGCTGAAAATGCCAGACTGAAAGGTTTTTCTGTTCCCGGTCTCAATGCCGCTTCAAGCAGTTAAAGGCTGAAATGGAGGCCGCAATAGCTGTTAGCTGGGTGCAAACTGGAACACGGTGGGGGGGGGGGAGGTGGGCTCCAAAAAGTAGCAAACGTTTTCCGTTCAAATAAATGGTTTGAGGAACCTTTACTCTGATGGCCTGGCAACATGTTTGAAATGTTGATGTCTGCCGTTTAATTCGTGTTATAACCCTCAAGAGACCTTACGGGGAGGGACCGGTTAGCCTGCCCGTAAGGCTCGTGGAATACGAACACCCCCCCCCCCACCCCCCCACCCTCAGCAGGATAATTGGTTCCGGACATAAAGGCCGGCAGAGATAGGAGGCTAGGCAGAGAGGTCCTGGCTGGGGCCTGGATTGTGACCCGTAAATAGTTTGCTTTAACAATAAATCGTTTTCATTCTACCCTCGTACCTGACTCCTCCGTGACTACTAAAATCAGATGAACATATTACTGCCAAGTATATCGATCTGGATATTGTGCTGGGGAATTATGATGGGAGCAGAATTAGGCCATTTGGCCCATCGAGTCTGCTCCGCCATTCGATCATGGCTGATCTCATCCTGGCCTTAACTCCACCGTCCTGCCCATTCTCCATAACCCTTCAACCCATTACCAGTTATAAATCTGTCTGACTCCACCTTAAATTGACTCACTGTCCCAGCATCCACCACACTCTGGGGTAGCGAATTCCACAGATTCACAACCCTTTGGGAGAAGTAGTTTCTCCTCATCTCTGTTCTAAGTTTGCTACCTCTTAATCTCCAGACTATGGCCTTTGTTCGGCTATTGAGAAGCCACAACCCATTATCCCATTATTAGGCTAGGTGTGAAGACGTTTAAAACTTTGTTTACGTGGCCACTTCAAAATAAAATGGTTTAACATCAAAGGAGTTTCAGGGAATAAAATGTCAGGGGTTGGATTCTCCGGTCCACCAGCCACGTTTTCCTGGGTGGTGCCCCCTCGCTGGCAACGGGATTCTCCATTCCCGCTATTGTGGCCACCCCATGCCGCCAGGAAACCTGGGGGTGTGGGTGCACTTCCAGCGCAATGAAGAATTGCAGAATTGCACTTCCAGCACAATGGAGAAAAGCCCCAGATCATTTGACTGGTAGTTTTCAGTTCTGTCCTAAGAAGCTATTATATTCCGGGTCACAGTAAAGAAAAGTACTTTCTAAAAAGTGTCCACTCACCATTG
This sequence comes from Scyliorhinus canicula, assembly GCF_902713615.1. Classification (NCBI taxonomy): domain Eukaryota; kingdom Metazoa; phylum Chordata; class Chondrichthyes; order Carcharhiniformes; family Scyliorhinidae; genus Scyliorhinus; species Scyliorhinus canicula. The sequence continues at coordinate 194,272,492 of NC_052152.1, forward strand.
AGAATGATTCCCATTCTGTCCTGTGTGTTGTTTTAACTTTAAAGGAATCTGAAATGATACTTTAACCTGATAAGAAATGAAATGAAAATCGCTTATTGTCACGAGTAGGCTTCAATGAAGTTACTGTGAAAAGCCCCTAGTCGCCACATTCCGGCACCTGTCCGGGGAGGCTGGTACGGGAATCGAACCGTGCTGCTGGCCTGCTTGGTCTGCTTTCAAAGCCAGTGATTTAGCCCAGTGTGCTAAACCAGCCCAATAACGTAATATTTTCCATTATCACAGGAATCAAAGGAATATGTTGAACATCCCCATGTATTCTCCAGTAAACAATTCACTATGTTTAGGCCAATGCTTCAACAAGAGAGGGGCATCTTTTGCAAAAGATGTCTTGTAACAGCAATGTGGAGACAAGGCTGCATAATTCGACAATGCCCACAAGAACGGGCATAAAGATTGTTATGGGCGATTAACCTGCGCTCATTCCCTCTAATGCATTACTGAAGCAACCTGCCCATTGCCGTGATTGTAGCACACAGCTAACGCTAAGTGTACTGCCGAATTGTTGAATGCCTGAGCAAGGACACAAAGTCATGTGAGGCTAGCATTGCTTCACGTTAGTCTGCGCTACTTAAAGCCATTCGGAACCTCTTAAGGAGAAGATGTGATTTGATTACAGCAGGTGCTGGGGAGGAGTGTTCAAGCAAGAATATGTACGAACATATGAAGTAGGAGCAGGAGTAGGCCAATCAGCCCCTCAAGCCTGATCTGCCATGCAACAAGATCATGGCTGATCAATTTCTGTTTTGAGTTCTATGTTACCATCTATCCCCAACAACCTTTAATTCCTTCCCTGACAAGAATCTATCTCTCTCCACATTAAAGATATTCAATGATCCTGCCTTCTGAAGCAGAGAATTCCAAAGTGGCACAACCCGCAGAGAAAACATTCCTCCTCATCTATGGAATTCCTTGCCCAGTGAAGCAGTTGAGGCTCCTTCATTACATGTTTTTAAGGTAAAGATAGATAGTTTTTTGAAGAATAAAGGGATTAAGGGTTATGGTGTTCGGGCCGGAAAGTGGAGCTGAGTCCACAAAAGATCAGCCATGATCTAATTGAATGGCGGAGCAGGCTCGAGGGGCCAGATGGCCTACTCCTGCTCCTAGTTCTTATGTTCTTATGTTCTTATCCCTGTCCAATAAGGGCAACCCCTTATTTTAAAATAGTGCCCCTTAATCCTGGACTCACCCACAAGAGGAAACATCTTTTCAATGTCCACCTTGTCAACACTGTTCAGGATCTTCAGTGAAGCCACCCCTCACTCTTCTAAACTCCAATGCAAACAAGTCCAGCCTTGCCAGCCTATCTCTGCAAATAGGCACAAGACAGAGTTTGTGCTCTTCCATTCTTCGACACAGCACTGGTGGCCCACCAGAGGCAGGAGATAGACAAGAAGGAGGAAGTGATGTATACACTGGGGACCAGGAAGCTCTCTGGACCAAAACTGTGAAGGCAATGGAAGGAGATACCCATCATGGTCATTGCCATCAGTCTATCCCTGAGGACCTGGATAATAATAATAATCTTTATTAGTGTCACAAGTAGGCTGACATTAACACTGCAATGAAGTTACTGTGAAAATCCCCCAGTCGCCACTGGGCAAGGTCAGCGAGTGCATGTTCAAATTCCACATCCTTACAAATCAACCATTGCCCATTCACCACTGCGTCTTCACTCACCTGTCCACAATCCCTCTCCAACATGACACAGATTTCATTCCCTCGTGCTTCACACACTTAGCTGCAATCCCCACACCCATGTCCCACAACGCGCACAGACTTTCAGGTAATCAACCATGACAGCTACATACCCATGCCTGCTGACACCCTTCCCTTTTGCTGGACAAGGTGGTACACGACCACAGGATTCAGCATCCAACCAACGGGGGACAGACATGGCTGCATGTTCTCATGCTGATGGAGGAGACTGTGTGTCATCATTGAAGCAGCCATGACTAAGGTCCTCGTCATTTTTTTTAATTCACTCACGTAACGTTGGCATAATTGGCAAAGCCAGCATTTAATGCCCATCCCTAATTACCCTTAACTGAATGGTTTGCTGGTTCATTTCACAGGGAAGTTAAGAGTCAACCACACTGCTTTGCGTCTGGAGTCACATATAGGCCGGATTGGGTAAGAATGGAAGATTTCCTTCCTTCAAGAGTATCAGTGAGTTAGATGGGTATTTACAATAACTTATTAGATTTATAATCACCACTATGATAGTAACTTTTTCATTTCCAGGTTTATGTAATTTACCAAATTTAAATCCCCAATGCCGTGGTGGCATTTCAATTTGTATCTCCAGACCATTCACACAGGCCTCTGGTGTTAATAGGGTTGAAATGATCAAAGTTGACGGTGTGCTCATACCTAATCCACCGAATCAATTGAAGCTACCTTCTCTTTTTTTAAATGTTTCCAATTAAGGGGGAATTTAGCGTGGCCAATCCACCTAGCCTGCACATCTTTGGGTTGTGGGGGTGAGACCCAGACAGACATGGAGAGAATGTGCAACCTCCACACGGACAGTGACCCAGAGCCGGGATCGAACCCGGGTCTTTGGCGCCGTGAGACAGCAGTGCTAACCAGTGCGCCACTGTGCTGCCCCTAATCTACCTTCTCGCCTCCCACTGCCCCCTTCTCACACAATTTCTGAATTACAAGATGCTGACAGTGTGCACCTCCTACTTTCCCACAAACAGCAATGTGATAAAGGGTTGACAGCATGTTTTTCCGATGTTGACTGAGGGATACGTATTGTCCAGGGCACCGGGGTAACCACCCTGCTCTTCTTTGAAGTAGTACCAGAGAATCTTTTACTTTCACCTGGGAGTGCAGATGGGGCCTCGTTTTAATATCTCACGCAAAAGACGACTGAGCAGAACACAGAATCAAGATCTTCGCCAGATGCCACCTCACTCCCTGTCAACGAGTAGCAGCACAACCTTCAAACACATCGACTAATTCAGCAACAGCCAGTAAAAATAAATCAGTGACTAACGCCAAGTATTTTCAGCTGTGTGAGGCTATCTGTGGTGTTGAGGACAAAAATGGCCACCGCCGGCATACGATCAGCTTCAGACGCTGGCTCGTGTCATGTTCTGCCGATTCCATTCCCCGTGCCCACACTAACGACAAACAAAATGGCATAGAATCATGGAATCATAGAATCACGCCTCCACCTGACCCCTGTAACCCAGCAATCCCACCTAACGTTTTTGGACAGAAAGGGCAATTTATCATGGCCAGTCCACCTAACCTGCACGTCTTTGAACTGTGGGAGGAAATCGGAGCACCCGGAGGAAAGCCACGCAGACACGGGGGGAACGTGCTGATTCCACACAGACAGTGACCCAAGCCGGTAATCGAACCTGGGACCCTGGAGCTGTGAAACAACAGTGCTAACCACTGTGCGACCATGCCGCCCAGCATCTGGCACAGCATGCACCAAACGTTTGCGTGCACAACACGGGTCACATTTTGGACATGAGAAAGCGCCCAATACTTTTGGAAGATTCAGTGGAAACATTGTTCCCTAATAACGTAAGAAGCAGGAGTCGGCAATATCAGACCCTCGAACCCGCTCCACCATTCAATGCGATCATGGCACATCTCCTCTTGACCTCAACTCCACTTTCCTGCCCGTTCCCCATGACTCTTCAACCCATTATAAATTTAAAATCTATCTGTTTCCTCCTTAAATTTACTCAATGTCTCTCTGTGTCTGTGTGGGTCTCACCCCCACAACCCAAATTGTTCCTTGATTGGAATTTATTTTTTCATTTATTCAATGTCCCGGCATCCGCAACACTCTGGGGTAGTGAATTCGACAGATTGGCGACACTTTGGGAGAAGTAATTTTTCCTCAGGCACGATCGACCAGCCACGTCTTGCCGGAATCGGGCGGGTCACAGCCGGTAGATCCCGGGAGAGGACTCACAATGGGCGGGACCCAAACTCGCATAGGTAAAAGAGCTTAAAAGCTCACGCCAGATGGAACCGCCACCAGCATCTATCGGCCTCGCCAAGGAGAATCTAGCCGGTCGCCGGTCAGGACTGGCCCCCACAAATGGGGATCAGTGGAATGGAACTTGGGGGGGGGTGGTCTCTCGGGCAATCAGAGACCCCGGATGGTCGACCTCCAGGCAGGTTGGCAACCTGGCACTGCTTGTGCCACCTGGATACCTTGACACTGCCAGCCTTGCACCTTGACAGTGCCACCCTGGCAATGCCACCTGGGTACCACCCTCGCACTGCCAGCCTGGCACCTTGGCAGTGCCACCTTGGCAATGCCACCTGGGTACCACCCTCGCACTGCCAGCCTGGCACCTTGGCAGTGTCACCCTGGCACCACCATGTGGGTGCCACCCTAGCACTGCCAGGGTGCCAGGCTGGCACTTTGCCCACGCTGGGATTAGGCCTGGAGGTCTGCACTGCCCGTGTGAGGTGAAGTAGAGGGGGGCTCTAGTTGGGGATGTTTGGGGGATCGAGAGACAAGGATGCCATTTATAAATGGTGCCCCGATCTCTTCCTGTGCTTTGGAGCTCCGCTCATTGGTGCCCAAAATAGCAACAGGGTGTCATTAGATGGTGGGGGTCATTCCCAGCACTCCCCGTTAATCCCACCCAGAATGGATTCTGATTATTTTTGGTTAGATCGTGTCTATATATCTGCTACCGCCTTAAACTACAACTATGAACAAGAGGAAGCATCCACTCTACATTTACCTGTTCAATACCTTTATCATCTGCAGTAAGGCGTGCATCAAAGCCGCACATAAAAATGCCAAACGAAACCAATTTCGATGGAAATGCTGTATTTTAACTTGCTGTATTTTGGTGGTGTAGCTGCATCATAAGCTCAGTAACTATAAGGCTCCCGGACGCATTTAACTTTCCCACAGGTTGTCAACCCTATTGAACTGCAGCAGTCCTTTTGCAGCCTCTTACTCATAATACACCCTTCTGACTGTGTAAAATGGGAAGGGTGGGGTTAATTTGAACTCTTCAGAAGGTGCATTTCATAAAGAACTGCTGAGCAAGTTGAGCTGGGACCCTTTCGATTGCCTGGTGAGGCTGTGGATAGGAAATTAAGCAAGATAGGGGAGACAGGAAAACTGAAGGCACCCAAGCCCGTCTCTATTTTCAGTTTCTTGTTCTGACCAGAACAATTCACATTCCCTTTCAACAGTTATGAAACCATGCTTTAATTTAAAAAAACGATTGTGAATGTATCCGCTTGAGACCATTAATTGAATTTTTGAAAAAGACTAAACTACAGTCCAATGACCTGAATCTAGCGAGATGTCGTGATTTGGATCTCACCCTCACTGGGCGTGATCCGCATCAGCATATGTAAACGAGCCGTATCCACCTGACGCCCGTGACTCAATGGTCGTGTCTGGGAGACCTGGCCAGGGAGCCGTTTACCATTGATCCACACAAATGTGGACCAGGTGTAACAGCACCTGTGTGGCGGGGGTAGGGGACCTTCCAGGCCATTGGAGAACCCCGGGTGGTCTGGGACAGGGCAGGGTGGCATCCTGGCTCACCTCCGAGCACCTGGGCACCTTGACAGCGCCACCTGGGCACCCTGCCACTGCCAGGCTGGCAGGGGTGCTGCCAGGGTTCCAGGCTGACAATGCCAGGGTACCAGTTGGTACTGCCAGCGATCAGGCCCGAGGGAGCCTTACCAGGTCAAGGGGAGTGAGGGGGCAAAGGTTCCGCGGGGGCTCCCCAAGGTCAAAAATGGGGGGGGGGGGGGGCCTGAAAGGGGGGGGAGGGGACTGACCGGGTCAACCAGCCAAAATGGTACCCCAAACTATGAGGAGTCTTTCCTGTTGGCAAGCTCCAGCTCGCCAGCAGGAAATCCCTTAACTGCGACCTCGGTGGAGACAACCTCCTGAGGCCAACAAAGTGTCGTTGAATAGTGGGATGTTTCTCAGCACTGCAGGCACCAAGAAACACCCTACTAATCATGCCATTCTGTGGATTTTAACTCAAATCTGCTGAATCATGCCCATAATCTAAACGTGTAAACCAAGCAACGGGAATCCACTAGCCATGAACATATTTGTGTCATTGTGGACAGTCAGCAAGGGAATGGCATGCGACAAGCCAGTTAACCCTTTGTGTGGTGAAGCACCTGTTCTCTCTGCAGACAAGGGCACAAGCAAATTTGACATTGAAGAAGTAAGGCCCTGAGTCAGCATTTCTCTTGTTCTCTCTCTTTCTCTCTCTCTCTCTCTCTCTCCATCCAGCTTACCAATTTTGAACCCTGTCTGCTGATTTTGACTATCCATCTTCTGCGGGCAGAGACCTTTCAAAGTAATTCAGCCCAGCAACTGCTGTCACCAGAAGAGCAGATAAATCGTGCATCTCCATCTTTAAACTACCTTGACACCACCAGGTCTGAAGCCAAGCAAGTTGCCAACATTCAAGAGACACACACCCTTTAACTTTACTGGATTTTAAATTGCTTAATCTATCCTCCCGGCCTGTCATCCATTTGTGTGTGTGTGTGTGTTTGTGAACTTCGAGTGTGTGTGTGACAGCAGGAGCATTTTTATTATTTCCTTGGACAGGGCTAAGCACAATAAATACTGTTCTCTGTTGTTTTTAAGAACTCAAGGAAACAGGTCTGTTGTATCATTTATAGTCGCAATATGTAAACAGTTAAACATTCACTGAATTGGCAAACTTAGCATTTAAAAAGAACCGTTGCAGTCAAAGAAGGAGTATGGAAAAGACAAGAAACCATCCGACACCTCCTCACCTGATTGCAACACCACTATGTTTCAAAAGGAAGTTTAGAATTGTCATTTCTACAGTGCAGGAGGACATTTGCCTTTCGTTCTCGTGCCATCCCTCAGGATGAGCTGTCCAATTTAGTCCCACTCCACGGATTTTTCTCTTCAATCCTGAAAATTAGTTCCCTTCAATTCCACGTCTTTTGAAACCTCCTGTAGAAGCTGCTTCCACCTTTCCTTCAGATAGTGCATTCCATTCCACCTTACAACAACCTTCAGTCCAAACAAACAATCTCCCAATTCCCCCTCTCGACCTTTGTCAGTTATTTACAATCTGTTACCTCTGGTTACCAACCAACTTCCCAAAGGAAACAACCTCTTGTTCCATCAAAAATCTTCAGTAACTTGGTATCCCTCTATCACATCCCCCCCCCCCCCCCCCCCAGTCCCCCCACCGTCTTAACCTTCTCTTTTTTGAACCATCACACTTTCTTCATTCTCCCACGTAACTGAAGTCCTTCGTCCCTGGTATTATCTTGAAAAACATCTTCTGCATTCTCTCCAAATAATTTTCAGCTGTAGACTGAGAAAACAGGAGGTTAAATTTTCCAGCGACCTCCTCTACCAACAATGCATATCAGAAAATTGCTGATATTGTCAGTGTTCATTCAGTGGCAGCATTCGCACCTCTAGGTCAAAGGGTTAAGGACAGAAATCCTAAACTCAAGGGTTTAACACTAGGCTCACACTTCAGTGCAATATTGAGGGAGTGCGTCACTGGCGGAGCGGCCATTTCTCGCTTGAGACGTTAAATCGACGCCCCCCCCCCCCCCCCCCCCCCCCCCCCCACCGTCCTCCTGGGCTAATGTAAAAGGCTGTGTCGAGGAAAAGCATGGGAGTTCACAATCAAGTTCCTGGCCAATATTTGCCCTGCGACCAACATCACAATAAGGCATACCATTATATCATTGCTGTTTGGGGAGTCTTGCTGTGCACAAAGTGGCTGAATCATATCATCTATCGTAACAGTGGCAACAATTCAAAAGTGTTTCATTGGTTGTAAAACATTTTAGGATATCCTGAGATCACAAATCGTGCGATATAAATACAAATCTTTCTTTGAATTTAAGAGATTCCTTCCGAAGAACTTGACCAATATATACTCCAGAGTATACAATTATTGTGAAAAAAGGACACGCAACCTTTCTATTTTAACATAAAAGTTAAATAAGTTGGAAACGCACATCAGGCCAGTTATCATCTGCAGAGAGGAAATGAAACATCGGTGGTGCATTGATTAGCACTGCTGCCTATGGCGCTGAGCACCTGGGTTCGATCCTGGCCCCGGGTCACTGTCCGTGTGGAGTTTGCACATTCTCCCTGTGTCTGCGTGGGTCTCACCCCCACAACCCAAAAGATGTGCAGGGTAGGTGGATTGGCCACGCTAAAATTGCCCCTTAATTGGAAAACAAATAAATTGGGTACTCTGAATTTATTTTCAAAAAATAAGAAATGAGATGTCAACCCAGCTTTCCGTTTCACAGTTACTGAAGGACCTTGTTTGAATCTTTCCTAAATTTTATCTTTTTGCTTCAAACTTCTTGCTTCTGCAATTTTTCATACCCATCCACAAATTAAACCCGTTAACCATTAAGCGTGCAATTGGATTTTGTTTGCAGAAACTGTGTTCGTAGCCATGTTCCGTATGTTTCCTTGATTATAAGAAAATTTTTTAATTGCGATGTTGCTTAAGCAGGAATCTGGGTCTGACCTGCCCGGAGGGTTCAACTCTCTGGTCAAAATGTGCTCAAAGCTATTTCTGGTTAGCAAACTTTGCTCGGAACTTCCTACGCAAAGAGTCAAAGTTGTTCCAACTTACTTGTTTAATCCACCCACTTATAGTGGTCATTCAGCAGGAAATCTATATTTATTTGCTCCTTAAGTGTGAGACGGTTCCTATTGATTTGCTACTATGTTATGAACCTCGTTGGAATAGTGAGCTGCATCAGAACATGACTTAGTGTGAGAGTATAAATTGGTTGACAGTGAGTCGGCAGTTTATTTACATCTCTCCTGATTTTTAATTCCATTCGATGAGCACAAATGTTTCTAGATGTATGCTGACAATACCGAACTCCACTTCACTCTGTACCTCTCCTGACCTCTTTATTACCTCTAATCTGTCAGACTTAATATCCTGTACTGGATGAGCAGAAATGTCTTGCAAATGAATATTGAGAAGACTGACACCATTCCACACCACAAACCTCTGTTTCTTAGTCACCCTTGCATCTGTCTCAGGCTAAACCAGACTGTTTGCAATTGTTGTGTTATATTTGACACCAAGATGATCCCTACCTCTTATCTGCACCATGACTCAGACTAGCTCTTCTCTCCTTCATAAAGTCACCTGACACCACCCTGTCTCTACTCGTCTGCTGTTGAAACCCTCACTCCTTACCCCGAGACCTGACTAGTCCGATTGACTCCCTGCCAGCCTTCCTGATTCACTACAAACTTGAGATTATCTGAAACTCTGTCCCTGTGCCACAACACGCACCAAGTCCCATTCACCCATCAATATTGTGCTCGCTTTTCGCAGCGATGGGGGGGCAGCCATTTTAAAAGTTGGTTCGTGCAGAACGCCCTTTCCTCCCGAGGTTGGGGGCATGGGGGGAACTGCTGCATGGGGTGAGTGGTGGTGGGGGGAAGGGGGGGTCACACCAGTACACCACCATGTCGGGGGGGGGGGGGGGGGGGGGCTGTAAAATCCATCCTGATGCATATTCAGCTTAGACCTGGGTCTCACCTAGGTGGAGTTTTCCAGGGTTTCTGCTGAAGCAACATCAACATTTTTTAATGTTCCTCCTCGTTTCCAAATCCTTCCTCAACCGTCGATAATTTCCTCCAACCTTGCAGGTTCTCAGATAACTGCGCAACACCAATTCTGACCTCTTGACCATGCCCAGTTTTAATCACTCCACCAGGAGCAGCCATAGCTGTCAAAGGCCTAAGCTGTGATTTCCCTCCCTCCCATCACCACCAGTCAAGTAATGTCTTGATTTTAAAATTGTTGTCTTCATTTTCAAATTCCTCCATGTCCTTGTTATCGCTGTAATCTCTGACGCGGTGGTGTACTGGTGTGACCGCACCCCCCCCTCCCCCCACCACCCCACGCAGCAGTTCCCCCCTGCCCCCAACCTCGGGAGGAAAGGGCGTTCTGCACGAACCAACTTTTTAAATGGCTGCCCCACAGCAAAAATACGCAGCCGGTGGCCTGAACAAGCTCAGGGTCAGACTTCCACCCTTCAGTGGGAAGGATTTCCCACTCTTCGAGAATGACTGGATGTGGCTGCCCGCCAGCTCCAGCAGTCCCAGCAGCACCAGGACTCATTGGTAGGTAGTGTTGGGACTGCAAACAGATGGACATTGAACCTCGACAATCTCCCAAGCTTTTCAGGCAGGAGAGAGGGTGACGGGAGGTTGAGAAGGGGGGAGAATTCTGGCGGCCAGTCAAAGAGGCACGAGGTAGGAGCAACACCTTGAGGTGGGAGGGTGTACTGAGCATCCCCCGAATTACATGAACCCCCCCCCTTCCTTCCCAATTTTTCACCAACGTTGTAACGAAAAAGCCCTTCCCACTCTCACCCGCCTGTCGCTGCCAAGCATATTATGGCAGTGGAGACAGATTGAGGACTTTAAGTGGGAAATAATTAGCCACGTCAGACCCTCAGTAGACCCAAGGATGGGCGGACCATTGGGCCTTACCCACTATATGGGCACCATATTGGGGGAGAGTGCTCCCCCCATCGCTGCCAAAAGAAAGCCCAGTGGGGCAGGGCGGGTTGGGGGGGGGGGGGGGGGGGGGGGGGGGGGTGGCTGTAAATTCCAACCTGATGCATATTCAGCTTAGACCTGGGTCTCACCTGGCTGGAGTTTTCCAGGCCTGTTGCATCAAGAGTGGGGCCGGGACTACAATGCAGCGAGCCATTCAAAAGGGCATTGACTTTGGCAGCGCCAGAAAATCCCGCTGTAAAACTCCGCAGCAAAATCCTAGCGTAACATCCTAGCGTAAGATCCCACCCCCAGTTTCTCACTTATGCACTGCTGTAAACTGTCCTGTGTTGAACTATAAACAACCAAACTATATTAAACTGAACTACGATGTACTAAACTATAATAACATACTGAACTCAGTCATCTTGCACCCCATTAATTGACCACACCCCATGTTTCACAATACAGCGAAACCCTTTTATTGAGAAACCTTGCTGCAAAAAGTGGCTATATTTGACACGTCAGTGACGAGGTGGTTCGTTATGTGTTACTGACTGAAAGCATAATGAAACAGATATCAGTTTAAGTTCAGTCACAGGGCCTTGAATTTGCTAAGTACTCGCAGCAGTGACTCGAAGAGTGATTGGGAACCTCTTCTATATTATCTGCAACTTCAGAATGTTAGCCCGACCTAAAACTGGCTGCTTATTTTGCAAAACTGATTGCGGTCTTGAGGCCATTTGTTTCCTGTAGATGGAGTGAAATGAACTCTTTCAAAAAAATGTAATTAAGAAAATCACTCAACACGCATTAATTAAGTGCATTATCCTGAAGGTACCGGTTTGCAATAATCTCTGATGCTTTTTAGGCATTAAACGATATACGATTAACACGCCGATTTTCAAAATAGGGATGTGATCATTTCCGTCATATAATAAATGAATTGGAGTGTTTTAAATTAGATTCTAGTTTGATGGTACAAATCATAGTATAAATGCACTTTTCAAGTTATTGCTGTTATTTTTTAAACGCAGGGTAGCATGGTGGTTAGCATAAATGCTTCACAGCTCCAGGGTCCCAGGTTCGATTCCCGGCTGGGTCACTGTCTGTGTGGAGTCTGCACGTCCTCCCCCTGTGTGCATGGGTTTCTTCCGGGTGCTCCGGTTTCCTCCCACAGTTCAAAGATGTGCGGGTTAGGTGGATTGGCCATGCTAAATTGCCCGTAGTGTCCTAATAAAAGTAAGGTTAAGGGGGGGGTTGTTGGGTTACGGGTACGTGGGTTTGAGTAGGGTGATCATGGCTCGGCACAACATTGAGGGCCGAAGGGCCTGTTCTGTGCTGTACTGTTCTATGTTCTATGTTCTATTTGGACAATAATATAAATTAAATTGCTAGCTGCAACACAGAGATGACACACTAGAATTATGAACAGCGACAGCTATTGACGTCAGTCAAAGGAGTTCCTTAGGGCAATCTGAGATTCAAGCAAAATAGTGAGAAACCCGCTCAAGCATCTCACCGTCCCCGGTTGGCATGGTAATGCAGTGGTTAGCACTAGTGCCTCACGGCACCGAGGATCCAGGTTCGATCCCGACCCCGGGTCACTGTCTGTGTGGAGTTCGCACATTCTGCCCTTATCTGCTTGGGCCTCACACACACAACTCAAAGACGTGCAAGGTAAGTGGATTGGCCACGCTAAATTGTCCCTTAATTTGAAAAAAAATCGAATACTCGAAATTGAATTTGTTCAAATCTCACACTCCCTTGGACTTGATACTGCAGTGAAGCCAAATGTAGATCTGTCGAAGCCTACTTAAGCAGAGTTTACTTAAACATTTTGAGGCCATGGGCACTCCCAGGATCTCAAAGCATTTGTCAACTCTCAGGTTAAAGACAAGCATCTGCATTACAAGCGGAGCCCAGGGACATGCGGATGAGACCATCAGAGATAGGGGCCGGGATTCTCCAGTCGCCGACGCCAAAATCGCATTCGCCGATCAGCCGGAGAATCCCAGTTTGCGCCGAAATGGAGGGCGGTGCCATTTTGCGATGCTCCGCCCCTCAAAGACGACCTCTCCGGACGTACGGCGCACATAGTATGGACAGCCTCAGGGAGTTACCTGAGGCCCTCCCATGACTCTCCGCTCCCGATGGGCCGAGTTCCCGATGGCACGGAACACTTATGGTATTTTCTTTTGAGGACCCCGCCTGGCAACTTCAGACTGTGCCCAGCGCCACCACAGTCGGGGGTGGGGGGGGGGGGGGGTGGAGGGAGCCGTTCCGCTGGCAGGGGGGGGATTCGGAGACTGGTGGAGGGTGGTCCGGAGTGGCAGAGGGGGTAACCCGTGGGACATTATTTGGCAGGCCGGGTCCGCGCACAGCCGGCGCCATGTTGCACGGAACAGCCGCCACAGGCCGCCACCGTGCGCAAGCGCGGCCACCAACTTGGCAATCCTCCGGCCGTACCCGCAGGTAAAGCTGGGGGCTTTACGCTGCGCGACTGCTAGCCCCCCACCGGACGGAGGATCGGTGTAGCTGTTTTGCCATTTTTTCTGCCGTAAAAAGCCACTGTTTCCACACCGGCATCAGCACTTAGTCTGCAAATCGGAGAATCCGGCCCCTACTTATGAGGTGCCATAGGAGCTTGAATTCTGTTTCAAGCCTATCACAGCCCAGAGATCAACGTGCCCGAGAGTAACACGTGCGTTCATCGGGTGCACGCCAGCACCCAGAATTAAATAACGGCGCAAGATTCCGACTGGAGTCCAGATCCAATGAAACTCGCTGTGATGTGACATGAAAGTTCTTTTCCCTGTAAGTTATAGGGGGTTAAAGTACACAAACAATGTCAGCAAGAATTTATATTTCACAACTGCAGTCGATCACATTGCGGAAACTTGGAGACAGCTTGTTAAACTTTAACTTGTTGTTTATTTGTGAAGTCCATGCAGCTATTTGCGCCAATTCTAATTTCAAACTCACAATTCAGGCTTTCCCCCGTAACAAAGGAGATGATTTTCAGCCCACGTTCAACGCCAGGGAGAATGGCGACGAGAGATCCCGTTTCCCGATTTTCCTTGCTCCTTGCTTAGAGATGTCACGAGGTTCACGCCCGCAAAAAGCGAGGACCTCATTTTAATAAAGTTAAATCAATTTAAATGTTATTGGCCCCCCCCCCCCCCCTGCAAATGATCCCTCGTCACTGAATATTCAAACCTCACTGATGTGACTTCACGTTGGAGAGGTCCACAACAGGATTTGAAAGGTGGGATTCAGTCGTGGAGATCCCACCCCCCGGGAAAACAAAGGTAAGTATAGCCACCGTAGAGGGACATGATGCCCGGGAAATCCCCTGGCACTGCCACCTGGCATGGGTTGGCACTGTCAGGATGGCACCACCAGGTTGGCGCTGTCGGGTTAGCACTGCGTCAACCTAGTGTAGATGGGCTTTAGAGGGGTTTCACAGGTCGGCGCAACATCGAGGGCCGAAGGGCCTCTACTGCGCTGTAATGTTCTATGTTCTAACCTGGCAGTGCCAACCTATGACAAAGGTCAGTGCCAGACACCACCATGAGAGGGGGGTTCCAGTTACAGGCAGTGAAGAAGGAACTTGCAGGCACGGAGGAAGCAGGCAGTGAAGGGACGATCACTGGCACCTTCAGGCCCCGCCCACCCGAGTGATGGGTAAACCCCACCCACTCATTTTATTTTTCTCAGATAGGCTGAAAACCTGCGGCTGGATTCTCCGCCCCGCCACGCCACATTTCTGCCTCGACCCGCCGGCGGTATGCTCCGTTACGCCGGCCGGTCAATGGGGTTTCCCGTTGTGAGGCAGCCCCACGCCGTCGGGAAACCCCCGGACGTCGGCATAACGGAGAATCCCGCCGGCGGAGAATCCACCCCTGGTCTGTGTAGCTGGAGAGCGACACCACCGGTTTTCCGCCTGTGCCTGACATTTTGAGAAAGTATGGCAGGATTCCGCCCAAGTTTAAAAATAAAAGAGATATCTGATATAAACATTCACTCTCTTAAAATTGTTGAATTCTACAGCAATATAAGTGGCCATTCAGCACATTGCGTGTGCCTAAATGGCTCCCTGAAGGTCTCTGCATTTGGTCCCATTCCCCATACCTTGGTCGGAATTTTTCAACCTGCCCTGTCGGCGGACCCACCAATGGCGTCAATCCGCCCGGCACATTACCAGGTGGCGGAGGATGTGAGGGACCCTGTAGATATTGATGGAACCGGAGGTTCCCGCTGCTAGCCAATAGCAGGCCATCTCCCCTGACGAAAAGTCACGCCCCTTGCCTTTTTCCCAAATATTTAACTTTATTACTTTTAAACCATGAAGTATTTTGATTTCACCATTGCCTCTGGCGGGGCATTCACATCTTGATAGACCTCTGCGTGATCAAGCATTCTCTTTTCCCTTTCAACTTTTGCTGATGGTCCTACATTTATGCTCTCTATTTATTGATTCAGCAAACAATGGAACACGATTTGACTGATTTCTCACCTAAATCCCTAATTTTTGATCACCTCTTTCAGATCTCCCCTTAACCTTCTTATGGGAAGAGCTCCAGTTTTACTCGTCTTTCCACAAAACTTAAAAGCCTTCCATCACAAACATCAGCAGAAAAAAAAAACTGCAGATGCTGGAAATCTGAAATAAAAGCAGACAGTGATGGAAACATATAGCGGGCCTGTCGGCACCAGGGGCGAGAACAGACAAGTTAATATTTTAGGAGTCGACCTCCATTAGGAGGGATAACAAAATGCTAATGTGCCCATCCCCGACATCCCCCATCCCCGGCATCATCTTTTACTGAATTGCTTCTGGAACCTTCCAATGGCTTTAACCTCCATCATGTAGCACAATGTTAAAAATTAGGCATAATGAAACTGAAATTGGTCTTCAGGAGCAGAACAGCATGTGGAACATCGGGTGTAATTTTGGTCTCCTTTACCCGAGGAAGGGTACCTTGGCCATAGAGGGAGTGCAACAAGGGTTCACCAAAATGATTCCTGGGATGGTGGGACCTGTCCTATTGAGGAGCGATTGGGGAGACTGGGCAGATCCTCTCCAGAGTTGAGAAAAATGGGATGTGACCTCATTGAAGTGTATAAACATCTTACAGGGCATGACAGGGTAGATGCAGAAAGAATGTTTCCCCTGGTTAGAGGGTGTAGAACCCGGCCGCGTATTTACAGCCTTTTCCACCGGCAGCACCTCCCAATCCCGCCAAAGGAAACCACTGCCTGCCTACATGGTGGGTTCTCCAGCAATGCAGCCAACGAGCAGCACAAATGGCCACTGACCATGGCGGGAGCAGAAGATCCTGCCGGCGACCAATGTTGAGAAGCCTCTGCCACCTGAAAACCCACCCCCGGGGGAGAGGGGGACGGAAATTCCTGGCCTCAGCCTCAAAATAACAGGTAGACCATGTAGGGCCGAGATGAGGAGGAATTTCTTCACTCAGAAAGTGGTGAATCTTTGGAATTCTCCACCCAGAGAGGCGTGGAGGCTCAGTCATTGAGTATGTTCACGACAGAGATCAATAGAATTCTAGATTTTGATGACCTCAAGGGATAGTGCGACGGGGAAGATCAGTCATGATCTAGCTAAATGGCAGAGCAGGCTTGAGGGGCCAAATAACCCACTCCTCCTCTTATGTTTCCAGCAAAATTGGCGGAAGAGAATTGGCAGCCCACTTTTACAACCCGTACAATTTTCCTCTTTGTGCTTTTGAATCCCACCGGGCAGTGTGCAAAATGATCTGTCAATCCACTGTCAATCACCATGTTAGGAATAGGAACAAGAGTCGACCATTCAGCCCTCGATGAGATCACTGTTGGTTTGTGTGTCACCTCCATATATTCACCTTTGCTTCTGATCTCTCAAAACCCTTGCCCAACAAAAATATATCAATCTCAGTAAGTATTGAACATTTCTATTGACCACAGCCTCTTGAGGGAAAGAGTTTCATATTTTGTTTGTGACAAAATTTGCTCCCTGATTCCACTGCTTAACAGCCAAGCTCCAAGTATAAAAATATATCCTCGTGGTCTCCCTTTGGAGGATATATTTTTTTCTATGCTGAATCCCTTTATCATTTTTAAACACCTTGATTAGATCGCCCTTCAACCTTCTAAAGAAGGTATCTGGAAGTCGGCAACTTAATATAAAAATAATTCTGGTCAACCTGCACCATGAACTGATCAGACCAATATCTCTTTCATCATAGAATTTACAGTGCAGAAGGAGGCCATTCGGCCCATTGAGTCTGCACCGGCCCTTCTGGGCAGCATTCCTTGTCACATCCTACCAATCAAAGAACATTTCCTTGTCCCTATTCCCTCACTGGCTTCCTAACCAATTACCAACACAGATCACAAAGTTATTGCCAAATCATGCACTGTTCATTTTCCTCAAAAAATTCAAGTTGTTCACTTAAACATTGCTTAATCTCCATACCAACCTCCTTGATCAGCTGGTATTTGCACAAATAATCAGTCATGCTATCTCCGATGATGTATATCTGGGGCCGGAATTCACCAGCCATTGGGATTCTTTTTGGGTGGCCTCAATGGGAAATCCCATTGACAAGCAGTGGGAGTAGAGAATACCGATACCACCGAATGGTGGGCTGCCAAGAAACATGCAGCTGGGGGACTGGAGAATCCTGCCCCCAATATTGTCTGAACTGATTTCTATCATTTCACCATTTATCCATGAGTACACTGAAGCATGCTGCCACAACCTCTCCTTTATTTTCAATGTTTGATCATTTTTACCAACGGCACCATTGTGTTGGTACAGATTTACGGACAAGATCTGATATTGGCTTTCCCCGTTGCCCCTATTTTTATGTTGCCCATATCTGAGATTCTGTGCACTTATTATCTCACTCCCAGGTCATCCATTCTGTTTGCACTGCCTGTTCGTTTGGCTCTATATTAAAATAATTATCAGAACACAACACAACTCAAGGTCATGTGGCAAGATCAACACAAATGCAAAGTAACCAACTCAAAGCTTTGACTCCCAACGACTGATTGAAGTGATCAAGTGAACAGCAAATCACATACACCAGGATCATTGCAGGATCAAATGTTTGGCCGATTGCAACCCGAGTTACATTGGTTCTATTCTTTAATCGTAGCCAAAGAGTCACTTGCACTGATTTCTCTTCCTGCTCCCTCTGTTTACCTCTGGTATCCCCCAAGGATCTATTCTTGCCTCCCTTCTACTTCTCATCTATGTACAACTCCTTGGCGACACCATCAGAATGTACAAGGTTAGTTTTTGCAAGTATGCAGAGAGCATCCAGCTCTACCTAACCATGGCGTCGCTCACCCCCTCCACTTTTACTCAAGTATCAGATTGCTTATCCAACATTCAGGACGAGATAAGCAGAAATTTCCATTGGAAAAAACTGAAGCCATTGTTTTCCATCTCCACTCCAAACTCCACTCTCTAATGACTGACTCCATTTCTCCCTGCAACAGTTTGACAGTAAACCCCTCTGTGCATAAGCTTGATGTCATCCTTGACCCCAAGATGAGCTTTTAACCTCATATTTACGCCATCGCCAAGACAACTCAACTCATTTTTACCTCTGTTACTCCCCCGACTTTGCCCCCAGTCTCAGCTCATCTTCTGTTGAAACCCTCATTGCTTCCTTTGTTGCCCACATACTTGATTACTGCAATGTACTCCTCGCTGGCTGCATAAACCTAGCCTCTGAGGCCATCCATCACTCTGCTGCTCGTGCCTTCCCTTGCACCAAGTCCCATTCGCCTATCACTCCTCCCTGATTTACATTGACTCTCCAAGATATAGAACCATGGAACCATAGAAACGTTACAGCACAGAAGGAGGTCATTCGGCCCATCTTGTCCATGCCAGCCTGAGGACACCCAGGTGCCCTTTCTATTCCCGCTTTCCTGCACCGGGACCATAGCCCTGCATCTTACAGCATTTAAGGTGCAGATCCAGGTATCTTTTAAAAGAGTTTAGGGTCTCTGCCTCCAGCACCAGCTCGGTCAGCGAATTCCAGACTCCCACTACCCTCTGCGTAAAAAGGTTCTTCCTCATGTCCCCTCTGCACCTTCTGGCACTTATCTGGAATCTAGAATTCTCCATCAAGGGAAACAATTTTATCCTGTCCATTCTATCTCTTCCCCTCATAATTTTATACATCTTAATTAAGTCACCCCTCAGCCTTCTTTGTTCCAAGGAATATAATCCCAACCATACCTGGGCCACTTTCTGACCTCTTGATCAACCCCAGCTTTAGTCGCTCCACTGGCAATCAGTAGCCTAGGTTGCAATCCCTGGAATACCCTCCCTACACATCTCCACCTCTCTGTCTCACTTTCCTTTGTTAAAACACTCCTTAATAGAACATAGAACATAGAACAGTACAGCACAGAACAGGCCCTTCGGCCCTCGATGTTGTGCCGAGCAATGATCACCCTACTCAAACCCACATATCCACCCTATACCCGTAATCCAACAACTCCCCCCCTTAACCTTACTCTTAGGACACTACGGGCAATTTAGCATGGCCAATCCACCTAACCCGCACATCTTTGGACTGTGGGAGGAAACCGGAGCACCCGGAGGAAACCCACGCAGACACGGGGAGGACGTGCAGACTCCGCACAGACAATGACCCAGCCGGGAATCGAACCTGGGACCCTGGAGCTGCGAAGCATTTATGCTAACCACCATGCTACCGTGCTGCCCATAAACCATAAGACCATAAGATGCTGCCATAAGACCAACCTCTTTGAACAAACTTTAGATCATCTCAAGTAATGGGGGGATTTTCAGCTGGCCTTCACCGCCGGCACAAATGTGACACCGGCAGGAAATCCCGCGAGACCACGGGAACGAGAATCTCGCCAGCGAGATCTTGTTCTCGGATTTTCCCCGCCCTGGTGGTGATGCAACAACTGCTAAGGTGTGACGGGAAGTACCTGTAACATTTATAGGAAATGCAGGCTTACATACAAGATTGTTAACACATTACAGATGTGTTCCTTAAAGCAGAAAATTTTATCTGCTTATAAGGGATGATATTGGGAAGCTCTGCTACGGGTATGGAACTGGCTGCATGACATTTGGGCAAAGATAGAGTCATAACACTGTAACCCAAATTCTGCATTGGATACTTGTAGCATCTGCTCTACAATGAGTGACAATGATGATCGCTGATTGGTGATTTGCTGTTATACCACAAGTTTTAAAAATTCTCATTCTTGCGTGCAAATCCATCCATGGGCTTCCTATCTCTGTAATCTCCTCCAGCCCGACAAATACATTTCTCCAACAGTAGACTCTTATGCATCCCCCACTTGATTTACTCCATTATTGGTGGCTGTGTCTGCAATCATTAGCCCTGAACTCTGTAATTCCCTCCTTAAAGATCTCTGTGAGCCTACTTCTCACGCTTCCTTTAAGACACACTTTAAAACCTGTCTCATTGACCAAACCTCCGATCACTTCTTGTAACCTCCCCTTCTTTGAGTTGGTGTCAATATTTTTAAAATTTTTCCAATTAAGGAGCAATTTAGCTTAGTCAATCCACCTGCCCTGCACATTTTGTCTTGTGGGGTGAGACCCACGCAGACATGGAGAGACTGTGCAAACTCCACATGGACAGTGACCCAGGGCAGGGATGGACTAGTGTCAATTCTTGACTGATTGCGTTCCAGTGTGCATTGGGGTGGTTTCCTGTATTAATAAATGCAAGTTGTTGTTATGGCACATATGTGCTCTAAGACATGGTCTTCTCACTATACTTCCTGTCACACTTTAGTTATCACATTTCAGATGTCAAACTTTGGAGTCACACTCTATATTCCCAGGCCCACTGTGAGCAACACCACAGGAAAGCAACTAGTGTGCAGTTTTAATTTCTTGGCTTGATTATTTCATACGAACATAAGAAATAGGAGCAGAAGAAGGCCATTCAGCATTTCAAGCCAGTTCTGTCATTCTCGCTGATCTTGTACCTCAACTCCATCTTCTTGCACTATCCCCATACTCCTTAATTCCCTTAGAAAGTAAAAACCTATTTATCTCTGCCTTGAACATACTCAAGGATGGAGCATCCACATTTCTCTGAAGAAGAGAATTCCAAAGATTCACAACTCTTCGAGTGAAGATATTTCTCTTCATTTCAGTCCCAAGTAGCCTCTTATTCTGAGACTGCGACCCTTACTAGTTCCAGACTCCCCAGCCATCTTCCCAGTATCTGCCCTGCGAACTCTCTTAAGAACATTACATTGTCAATTTTATCACCTGTCATTCTTCTAAATTCGAGGGAACATAGACCCATCTGTCCTCAGAGGGCAATTCCTTTCACTCAGGAATCGGAATAGTGAACCATTCCCTCTAGGACAAGCATATTCTTTCTTAGGTAAGGATATCAAAATTTATGATAATCTGTATTTTATATTCCCGGACTATAAAAGCAAAACTTTAGTCAGTCGAGCAATTGTGCAAGAATGACTCTTCCACCATTTGCAAGAAAAATGTTCATTCCACGTGACATTTGGCTTCAAATTCTATTTTTTTTATATTTCGGTGTAAAGTCATGCCAAGGGTAACCCAGGGCAGCTCCATGTGTCAGCTTGTCACACCTCTTTCTCATTCATAATCCTAAAACAAACAGCACCACTGAATGCACAGTACTCTGTCTTTAATGCAGGTTGTGCGCAAACTGCTCAAAATACTAGCTAATTATGAACCCTCAATCTAAGGTACAAGACAAGTCATGCCTGTAGGTTTAATATTGTTACTGTTACAGATCTCAGGCTGTCTAACAACAGTTTATGAATTACATAACATCTTTATTAAGGTGTACATGTGGTCCAGTAATAAAGCTCTTAGACAATTATGTTTCATCAAAATCAACAGTGATTTAATATAATTAAGTATTGCTTATCCCGCCCTCGTTACACAGCTGCAGCATTAGTCTCTGAGTGTTTCTTAGTATTAATTACAATGTAATTATATGTCTGGAATATATCTAATTACAGCCCATAGATCTAGATTTCTCAGGGTCCCAATTAACATCATTTCTCATGTGATGTGGAATAGAAATACAACTAAAACAAGACAAGAACTGCAGAGGGTCACAGATAGGTAAAGGGACAGTCAAAGTGTTAATCATCACCCGCAAATATTTCATGATGCATTAAACTGATATTTTTAAAAACATTTTCACACAAGGAGGTAACACTGGAAATAGCTGACAGCTTTCTGCAGTATCTTTTTTTTTCAATTAGTGTCACAAGTAGGCTTACGCTAACACTGCAATGAAGTTACTGTGAAAATTCCCTAGTCGCCACACTCCGCCACCTGATTGGGTACACGGAGGGAGAATTCAGAATTTCCAATTCACCTAACAAGCACGTCTTTTGGGATTCATCATTGAGTCTTTGTTGTTCATAGCATCGTTCTACGATCCTCTGATTCTATTGCAGTATGTTTTCTCATTTTCCCGATTTAAGTGAGGGAGCGCGATCCAATCGGATAAATTCTCTGTCCGGTTTTGGGTGCGTTTCCCAGGGCTTTCTTGGCGGCTGCAGTGCTGAGACACAGCCCGCTATTCATAGTTATCATAGAATTTATCATAGAATTTACAGTGCAGAAGGAGGCCATTCAGCCCATCGAGTCTGCACCGGCTCCTGGAAAGAGCACCCTACCCAAGGTCAACACCTCCACCCTATCCCCATAACCCAGTAACCCCACCCAACACTAAGGGCAATTTTGGACACTAAGGGCAATTTATCATGACCAATCCACCTAACCTGCACATCTTTGGACTGTGGGAGGAAACCGGAGCACCCGGAGGAAACCCACGCACACACGGGGAGGATGTGCAGACTCCGCACAGACAGTGACCCAAGCCGGAATCGTACCTGGGACCCTGGAGCTGTGAAGCCATTGTGCTATCCACAATACTACCGTGCTGCCTTTCAATGGCACTTTGCCAGCGGGGCCAGCAGGAAAGGCTTCTTGCCGATCCGGGCGCCATTTCAGAACGCTACGCCAATCTTTCGCCAACTCCATTTCGGGCCCCTCCCATTTTCGACCCAACCTTGGGGAGGCTCCTGGGAATGCCCCCTCACCCCACCCCCTCCACTTGATAAGGCTCCTCTCCCCCACCATGCCCGATTCTTGGCAGTGCCAACCTGGCACCCAGGCACCCTGGCACTGGCACCAGTGCGCCTCTGTGCCAGAGGAAGTGCCAGGGTGCTTTCCTGCAACGTCCCTGACCTCCCGGGGGTCTCCAGTAGCCTGGGATACCCCCGCCAGGTGCCATTAAGACTGGTCCACATTTGTGTGGACCAATACAAGATGGCACCCTGGCAAAGTCTCCCGCCCGAGGCCAGTAGGTTCCAGGGACTGGGAGAATCCCGCAAATGTATATTTAAATGAGTCTTTATGCTGATCTGGATCACGCCCAGTGAGGGCAAAATCCAGATTACAATATCTCATGGGATTTTGTTAAATCTCACCAGACGTTTTGAGCGTTCACAAATCTCACGAGAAGTCTCTCACGAGATTCAACGGCCTCGGACACCAAATTGGGCGCGTAGAGGCCGCTGAATCGCACCTGAGCTAAAGCAACTCACTGAAAATATTTTCCACTTTCAAGGCAGGGAAACAAATGGCCTGAACAGGTGCTGTGACCAGGCTTAAATGAAGAGTTGATGATCTTGATTACGCCGTCTGAAACTCTGGGAGGAATTTCCATTCGTTTTGCCACCAGATCCCAACACAGTCTGTGAGAAATCAGTAGAACCAAGGCAAGCAACCAGGGAATTTAGAGTGTAACTCTGTTTGTTACGTTTCCTCACACATTTTCTCCCCTTGAGGGAAGGGTGGGAAAATTTTGGAACGATTAGCAGGCTGATTATCAACCTGCTTGAACTGCATCACAAGAAGTCCCTCTGTGGCTAACGACTCCTGGAGTGGGACTTGAACTCAGGGCTGCTGGCTCAGAGTCAGGGCCTCTACTTATCAAGCCTCAAGATCTGCCTAAAGCCTAGGTGAGTGGCAGTAAAAAACACATGCACTCATGTTTTCCATGATCTTTTACACTGTTTCTTGTTTAAGTTCACCCAGTGCAGGCCACGGGCTCAGATTCAAATTGTGATATTCCTCCGATAGCTTGGGAAGGCTCTTCAAAGTGCACGCATTTTCTTCACTGCACAGGCGCTAGTAGCCAGGTCTTAAAAGGTTTTTGTGTAAAAAAAAATCCTTAATAAGAAACTGACTAGTGTAAATTAGTTAAACTATTAAGTGGGTTTTTCAAGTCCTCGTCCAGTCATTTTAAATCAAGCCACTCACAGGAGAAGGACCAGACGCCCTCGTTAAACATTTTCAGCTGTATACTCTTTATTTGAAATGGAAAAAGATTGCGTTTTATTGTGCCGGTTCAGGAACGATCTTCCATTTGTGATTATGCAAAGAGGTTTTCCCAAACATCGGTAGTAATTTTTCCAATTATGCGCAAAGTAGAAACTCTCCCCTCTATTCCTTTCAAATGACGTTCATTTCATTTCTAAATCTTCTGCTCCAGAAGAAATGCCCCACGGTGGGTTACAATTATATCCACCATTGACACCGTGCAATTCTTAGTGCCAACTAAGACAGTGAGTGTTGGTCGGAAACACGACTGTCACCAGTATCACTACTAGGCCTGAAACTCATCATATCTAATATTCACTTGTGGACTTCGCACCAGCAGGCAGCAGGCAGTAATCAGGAGCATGAAGCTGAACCGTTTCCTTTCCCCTCCACAGCTCAGAGGAATTAAAATCAATTGTAGGATCCCAAATGCTGCCCCATGAAGATTAGCTCAATTTCCAAGGACCACATATCAAAACTGTGTCACTCATGATGGGCGGAATTCTCCGACCCCCCCGCAGGGTCGAGGAATCGCCCGGGGCCTTCATAAATCCCGCCCCCGCCTTGGCCGGAATTCTCCGCCTCCCGGGAATCGGCGGGGGCGGAAATCGCCTGTCGGCGGGCCCCCAACGGCGATTCTCCGGCCCACAATGGGCAGTAGTCCCGCCGCTGTCAGGCATCTCCCACCGACGTGGTTTAAACCACCTCTGTGTCGGCGGGACCAGGCGGCGGGAGCGGGCCCCGGGGTCCTGGGGGGGGGCACGGAGCAATCGGAGGTGGCCTGGCCCGTGATCGGGGCCCACCGTTCGGCCGGCGGGCCTGTGCCGTGGGGCACTCTTTTTCTTCCGCCGCCGCCACAGCCTCCACCATGGCGGAGGCAGAAGAGACCCCCTCCACCGCGCATGTTCCGGTAGTGACGTCAGCGACCGCTGACGCTCCGGCGCATGCACGGACTCACGTCGACCGGCGAAGGCCTTTTGACCAGCCCCGATGCCGGTCGGCGTAACGCCAAAGGCTGTTGGCGCCAGTCGGCGGAGCGGGAGCCACTCCGGCACGGGCCTAGCCCCTAAAGGTGCGGAGAATTCCGCACCTTTGGGGAGGCCCGACGCCGGAGTGGTTGGTGCTACTCCGCTACGCCAGGAACCCCTGCCCCGCCGGGTAGGGGAGAATACAGCCCATGGTCTGCATAGCTCATTTCCATAACAGGGGAACATCATAAGCCACCAAATGATCATGAAAGCCCTCCATTTTATATTCAGAAGTAGGGGCTGGTTTAGCTTCAGTGATGCAGAGCTAGGCTCACAGCATGGGTTCAATTCCTATACCAGCCAGGGCCGGCCCAAGGTACCGGCAACTCGGGCAGTCGCCCGGGGCGCCATGTGCTAGGGGGCGCCAGAGACTCGGGTCCCGCGCATGCGCAGTTGGGCCGGTGCCAACTAGCGCATGCGAGGTGGCCGCCCTCCCCCAGGGTGCCCCCCTCCCGCCCCCCCTCCGGCCGCCCCCCCCTCCGCCCCCCCCCCCCTCCGGCCCCTCCCTCCGGCCGCCCCCCCCTCCGTTCCCGCCCCCGCCCCCCCTCAGCCCCGCCCCCACCTCGGCCCCCCCCCGGCCTCGGCACCGCCCCGCCCCGCCTCGGCACCGCCCCCCCGCCTCGCCCCCCCCCCCCCCGCCTCGCCCCCCCCTAATGACCTGACTCATTATAGGCACTTCATAAATGTAAGGTGGCACAATGGTTTGTACTGTTGCTTCACAGCACCAGTGTACCAGGTTCGATTCCCGGCTTGGGTCACTGGCTGTGCGGAGTCTGCACGCTCTCCCTATGTCTGCGGGGGTTTCCTCCGGGTGCTCCGGTTTCCTCCCACAAGTCCCGAAAGATGTGCTTGTTAGGTGAATTGGGCATTCTGAATTCTTCCTGTATACCCGAACAGGCGCCAGAGTGTGGCGACTAGGGGCTTTTCACAGTACCTTCATTGCAGTGTTAATGTAAGCCTACTTGTGACAATAATAAGGATTATTACTATTAAAAGTCTGTTTTTCTCTCTTTTCTTCATTCTTTCTGTCTTTCTTTCCCTGTATTCCGTGGTTCATATCTCAGCAATACTGTGCTATAAAGTTAGAAACAAAAGGTCACTTTATATTTTGGAACAATACAGAACAACGGGTGAGAAATTTAGAGGGGGTGTGCATAGGATCTGTTTATTCACATAAGAGTGTTCAAAATGTCAACATTGAGGAGTGTGTTAAAAGGAGCGTTATTGTGAGGGCATGTTACAGACAGAGAATTATATTATGGAGCATGAGAAGTACCCGAGGACATACAAGTTAGTGCTTGGCAAAAACAAACTTCTAAAACAAACATAAAACAACATTCAAAGGTGCAGATCATAACCCAACTCTACAATTCACACATGAATGTCTACATCACACATCATTCCTCTACTAAAATCTTAAATTCGGCAAACTTTGTTCAATTTCTCAGAGTAATAAATCAATCTAAAGCGAACACCGCTCCCTATTTCATTTCCAAACTTAAACAATTCAATGGTGACCGGAATATTCGAGTTTAAAACTCACAAAAATGGTTGTAACCTATTTTTAACAGGATCACAGCTCCAAAGAGAACCTGAGAAAAACAATAACATTTTTAAAATCTTTACCACAGCTTATTTATTTTGTCTGTAACTTATTTGGCGATGAATACTGAATCAAAGCATAAGTGACTTTCATCTTAACATTTTCAGCTTCAAGCTCAATGACTTGATGATTAATTGGTTCAGACTACCTGCCATCCCAATTGATTTGATTGGTCCTGACTACCTGAGGTCCAGCCCACCAACTGAATAATTGATTAATAGTGATAACGTTCCAGTCCAGAGAATGAAATTCATCTTTCGTTGAAAGACTGACAAACCGAGACATGGATTCGGACACTGGACTGTTTGCTTACACTGCTGATTATTGGCATGGGGCGGCACGGTAGCACAGTGGTTAGCACTGTTGCTTCACAGCACCAGAGACCCGGGTTTGATTCCCCGCTTGGGTCATGGTCTGCGTGGAGTCTCCACGATCTGCCCCGTGTTTGCATGTGTTTCCTCCGGGTGCTCCGGTTTCCTCCCACAAGGCCCGAAAGACATGCTTGTTAGGTGAATTGGACATTCTGAATTCTCCCTCCATGTACCCGAACAGGCACCGGAGTGTGACGACTAGGGGCTTTTCACAGTAACTTCATTGCAGTGTTAATGTAAGCCTACTTGTGACACTAATAAAGATTATTATTATGTGTATCGTGTATCAGAGATAATTAGAGATCGTCACATAGTCAGAGATGGAGTTGATGGGCAATACGGTCTCCTACAGAGCCATTAAAATGCTATGACTCCACTATGATGTGAATGATCTCACAAAGTATTACAGTGTGGGTCAAAGCTATATTAGGGACTATTATATTAGTATCAAGGTTATATGAAAGAATGTTTCAATCAGAAAGATGTTTTCAGAGAGAATTAGGTTAAGGCAAGATCTTAGTCAGTCAGGAATAATGCCCTGCAGCCTAAATGTGTCTCAGATATAATCCCCAGGCTGTGCTGAGTTAACTGATCTTGGTTGCATGGTATTGCAAGCTACCATTGACCTCCACATCTCCGTTTGTAAGGGAGGGGAAATCATTCAAGGCACTTAATCTCAATCTTTGCTGCTCTAGGTTTAGCTCAGACATTCCCCTATCCCATACCATTAAGTGTTTTCCAGCATTCAGGAGTCACAAATCAATCTTGCTCTGCTGTCTTAACAATAGTGGAGTAGAATTATAGAATTTACAGTGCAGAAGGAGGCCATTCGGTCCATTGAGTAGGTCCTCCCCTTTGCTTTTAGGCCAGTTACCTACATATAAAAGGATAATTAGCTTGGTATTTTAGAGTGTGGCACTCATAACCCAAAGTGGGTTTGATCTCCATTGACGGCATAAAGATTTAAAAGGATTGTAGGACATTGCTGATAGGATTCAATGGTGTGACGTTTGGAGGAGGCGCCTGGCATTGACCATTGTTCTAAATTCTGTATAGTTTATGAAGTTATGTGCCAGACTCTATCAGAATTCCCATGTTTAGACAGGTTGTATACAAGTATGGATTTTGCAACACAGAAACAAGTAATTTGGCTTATGTCGCATTTACGTTCCACATGAGCAAATATTTACCTGCTCTCTCTGCAATTCCTTTTCCTTTATTCGCCTGTCCAGTCTACAAGAGCTACCGTCACAGCTACCAGACTCCTCAACGACTCCCCCTCGGACTGATCTGTTACCTGTAAGAACACTATTCACGACGCCCTATGCTGCTCTTGCTCATGTATTTGCTTTGTTTGGCCCCTTGTTCCGCACTGTAACCAATCACTGTTTGTCGATGTACCATTTGTCAATGTACTCTGTTGATTACTCATTTTATCTACTGTGTACGTTCCCTTGGCTGCAGAGAAATACTTTTCACTGTACTTCGGTACATGTGACAATAAAAATCAAAATAAAATCAGTCTAGTTTTCAAAATTGACAGTTTCCACCTTAGTCACACAGCCTGTACGTGAATTCTGCAACTTCACAATGCTTTGTGTGACAAACTTCCCCTTGCACTCTGTTCCAAAACTCCCAAATCCTTCCTTCCATCTTTTA
The DNA here is from genome assembly GCF_902713615.1 of Scyliorhinus canicula. Taxonomy (NCBI): domain Eukaryota; kingdom Metazoa; phylum Chordata; class Chondrichthyes; order Carcharhiniformes; family Scyliorhinidae; genus Scyliorhinus; species Scyliorhinus canicula. The sequence continues at coordinate 194,301,170 of NC_052152.1, forward strand.
ATAATTTTAATACTTTTACATATAATCCTGCGACTTGCAATGATTTAATTTTTTTGAAAAAGGGTCCAATTTACAAGCCTTTCTCATCCTTGTATTTCCTTGGAGCATTCCAGTGAATCTGTGTTTCACCTTCTCAACAACCTCAGTATCCTTCCTATAGTATGGAGCCTAATATTGCACACAAAACACTTACTGGGGTCACATCAAGGTCTTATTCAGGCTCATCATTGCGACTGAGCTTTTTATATTCTGTGCCTCTTGAGATAAAACCTCAAATCCTATTTGGGTTTTTTATAGCCTTCCATTTCAATAAAGTTGGCAAGTAACTGCACTCATTGTGATACGGCTAGGGTGTCTTCTCGGCCTAAGAAAGGTTTGGGCTGAAGGCATAGAGCTGCTATTGGGAAATAGCAAGAAAGGGGATTACTCTCTTCCAGTAAAGTCACTTTTCCTTACAGTAGCCAAAATGCTCTGAAACTAGCCTTTCATAATCTGGTGGGCCCCACATCTGCCTTTCTGAAATCACTGCATGTGTTTTTTAGTCATATGCATGTTGTAGATTTTGGGAAGGGCGGGGGCTGGGGACAGGAATGGTGCTAGGTACCAGGAATCAAGGCTGCGTGCAATACGGGAAACCACCACTCCCCACCCGCCAACAAACCCCACAGGGGTTAAAAACATGATGTCACAGGGTCCCATGTTGATTTCTGTCTCTGCCCACTGCTGTCATGCCCCTGAACCTCTTAGTCTGAGCACTCCAGTGTCAAGCCTCACATGTAAAAACTATCCATATGGATAGGACATAGGAGGCTGGACCAGGATCTGTGGGGCTGTAGTTCAGCAAGGGCCATGCCATCAAAAGAGGTGAGAAAACCGACATTGAAAAACACAACAAACTTAAAGAGGAGGTTTTGTAAGCATTGCGCCCGAGTAAGGGAGCTGTGGGCAAAGTACGTTATGTCAAAGGCATTGCAGCACTGGTAGGTGAGTGAATGCCCAAAAACAAAACTCAGGCTGCCAACCACGCCACTCAGAAACTAGACGGAAAATCGTCGCCTGCTGTCTCTCCCATCCATCGGTTATATGGTCAGGTTGATGAAGAATCTGAAAATTCATTCCGAGCAGGAGGCAACTAGGGGTCCCGACGCAAACTTAGAATCCACCTTCGGCTAATTTCACGAGGTGCAATTGTGAGACCGTACTGAGTGAATGCCGTGAAAAGCAAGGTGTGAGTAGGCCACCACATCGTTTTTAAGTGTTTGCACCAGCTAGCTTTCAGGCAGGTACTGGGAGGTCCACAAGGCACTGTAGTTGTGTGAGGCAGGCTGGATGGGTAGCGGGGTCTTTTCCTGTCCATTATCATTTGGATGTTCATAAGAGGGATTTATGTTAAATACATTTAATGGAATTACATCACAATTTTCACTCACCAAGGAGCAGGACAGCAGTACTGACAAAGAGAAATGTTGTGCCTTACCAATTTTGCATCCTACATGCTTCAAGTGCATCTTTATTCCCAACAAAAATTTGGTCCCACAGCAGTGTGGCATTTCCATTTTTCCACTGGCTATCCCATTGCACCTGGGTGTCCAGAGAACATCATTTACTTCTAATTTCCAGGTTGCTTTTGTTCCAAATTTACTTGAGTGTTGTTTGAAATTTCCCTCACTTTTCCATAGCCAGGTTTTTTAAAATCAGACTGGGATGGAATCGCTTTCAGGATATGTATGTGTTTTCAGGCACGCTGCACTCACCCTCCCACCAGAAATGGAACTCTGTTTCCGTACGCCTAAGGCAGCCGAGCTCCCTGCTGATAGGACAGTGCACCAAGCCTCTACGCTGCTCAGAGCACCAGCGGAGAACAGAGGCTTTCATCTTCTCCGGCTGGACTGCATTTAACACCAAGTTCCAAAGAAGGTCACAATGCACAAATCACCAAGCCCCTTTGCACAACAATATCAATGAACAAAAGGACATTTCTGAAATTAATGCCATGTGCAACTGGCATCTAAACCACACGATTAATACTTTCATTTGAAAGTGACTCGAGGATTGGTACGATGAGAGTAATTCCAAACGAAATGTTTTTAACCAGTTGCACAATTTAGGTCAACGGAAAAAGCTTGGTGACTTGACTGTACTCTTCAGCACTTTTCTTTGTGACTCAGAAAGTTGTTGGCTGAGCTGTGATACAATCAAACCCATTAACACAGGTGTAGCTCAATGCATTTTTTCAAAAAGTCAATCAGGAAAGGCCATCCAGTTTATCTACGCCATCCTTTCCACAATCAACACGGAAGTCACCATATTTTGGACTGTACTTAGCCATATGACCTTTGCAAGGAAACTACTCAGGCCTGTTTACTTTCCTCTCATGATAATTTGAGAGATATTCTAGAATATCTATTTGACTTTATTGCCTGTTTCATTCCCCCTTGAGGGGCTACAGTCATTGCCTCAGCTCAGTGGTAGTATGCTTGCCTCTGTGTCAGACGTTTGTGGGTTCAAGATCCAACCCAGAGACTTGAGTACATAATCTAAGATGAAACTTCAGTACAATTCTGAAAGAAAGCTCGCAGATGAGATGGGCCAGCGCGATGGCATTGTGGTTAGCGCTGCTGCCTCACAGCGCCGATGGATTGGCTGGACTAAAATTGCCCTTTTAGCATCCAAAGATGTGCAGGTTATGTGGGGATAAGGCGGGGGAGTGGACCTAAGTAAGGTGCTGTTTCAGAGGGTCGGTGCAGACTCGATGGACCGAATAGCCTCTTTCTGCAGTGTGGGAATTCTATGGTTCTTTGTGGTATTAAACTAAGGCCCTGTCTACCCTTTTGGATGGATTTTAAAGATCCTGTGTTGTGCATGTATTTTCAGAAAAACAGGTTCTCCTGGCGCTCTAACCAATATTTATCACTCAACCAACATCACTGTCAAAAGCACTAACACTGCGAGTCCCTACTGTATGCAAATTTGCTGCCATGTTTCTGCGCATTACAACAGTGATTATGCCTCAAATGCAATTCAGTGGTGCAAAGATGCTTTGTGATGCCCCTGGTTATTTGTCTGGCACGAAATGGTTCAACAAACCATTCAGTTTGTATCAGGATGGGTAATAAATGCTGGCCTTATGGCCAACACCCACACTCTGTGAATGATTATTTCAAAAGGTGGAGTGATTGCATTAGTTAATGTAAATCAACCAATTCGGCCTCTGTTCAGTTGCACATAGTTACCAGGGAGAAATGTTATTGAATGAAAAACAAAGCCAAGAAGAAAACATGGTAATGATTCCAAGGTGAGGGCTAAACAGGCACGGGAGTATTGGCCGCTCATAACATGCATTCATCATTCATGGCAAAGACTGTATAAGTGGGAAGAGTTTTCTGCATACTAATTAAAACAACAATTTTAAACAAAGGACACAGACTTGTAGTAATTTGGAAAGTACAAACATTCGGAAATTTGGAAAGGCAAGATGAGGAGGTTTTTAATTACACAACGGAGTTTTTATGATCAGGAAAGCACAGCCTCAACCGTGTTGGAATCAGATTCAACAATAACTTTCAAAGGGGACTTTGTTAAGTACTTGAAAGGCTTACATTAACACTGCAATGAAGTGACTGTAAAAATCCTCTAGTCACCACACTCCGGTGCCTGTTCAGGTACAGAGAGGGAGAATTCAGAATGTCCAATTCACCTAACAAGCACGTCTTTCGGGACTTGTACGAGGAAGCTGGAACACCCAGAGGAAACCCACGTAGACACAGGGAGAACGTGCAGACTCCGCACAGACAGTGACCCAAGTCAAGAATCGAACCCAGGTCCCTGACACTGTGAAGCAACAGTATTAACCACTGTGCTACCATGCCGCCCATATAAGCTGACAACAGGTTTGCCTCGTTGGCCAGTACGGGGATCGAATCTGATACCATGGTGTTATTAGCATCATGCCCTAACCACCTGCACTAACCGGCCAGGAATGGTTAATTGCATAGCTTCCAATCCATGATTTCTCAAAGGCTGCGTTCATAATTCTCAGCCAGTGGTGAGAAGGTTGATGAGATAAGACGACAAATGCTCAGTTTGCTCTTGTACGCCTCCAGACACTACAAGGGTAAATGACAGAGCACCTGGGGTAGCTGCTCTGCTCCTTGTCCTATTGGAGAACAACGATCAGTACAGGTGGTGGAGGGTGAGTTGCACAGGGCAAAAACAGTAAAACAAAATACATACATTTAAAAAGGCAACCTTAAGAGTGAAATAGGGCAGAAGTTTTGTCCTTGGGCAATGAGATATGCTAAGCATGTGAATTGCCATTTGCATGGGATGGCCCTATCCCTTTGTTAAAATGAGATAGCACAAGTGCCCAAACACCATTTCATTTTCCATACTTCCCTACGATTATAGATTATCAAGGCCTGCTCCCAAAGCAGTCCTGGGTCTGCTTTCACTGGGAAATGTACACTGATTCAAGTCTCTTGGGAAAGAACTCTCAAAGTCCCAATGGATTCATTAGCATCGTACAAGAAAAGAACATTACTGTGTTCTGTGGCCTGCTGGGTTTCTTTTCCACATGAGGAGACCATGTGTGACATGGGAAGAAATTTTGCAAGTGTTTTCTTCTTCTCCCACCATAACAGTCGAGGCTCTCTTCAATTTATATGCTTGCTCTGCAATGCAAACATATTTGAGTGCAGCCTTGGAAGAGTGCAGGCACACAGCTGGTCCCCTTCCATCTGTCACTGAGATTCCACCCGGTTGTGAGATGAAGAATATAATAAGGAATATTAAGACGAGTGATTGAAGAGAATTGCTGGAACTGACAGGTTAGGGAGCTTCATGCATATTGATGAGGAACTAAAAAAAAAATCCATAATTCAGTTAATCTTTTAACTTGTCATTAAAGAAGCAATGCCTGAATTATCGGGGATTTTAACTTCACTCTCATTTCTGTAATTTAACACGGCACAGTTGAGAAATCAGATGAAGCACAAATTTCATGGTCACCTTACAGGCTTATCATTTTCCCTGCTTTTACTGCTTTGTTTTTCCCCCCCAGTATTCCCTGGATGCTGGATCATGTTCACTTTTTCAGCTCAACGTGGCTAGAATGAACCAGGGAAAGTGGGATTCGATTATCCGGGCAGGCAAACGCTCGGCGGGATTTTGGAAGCGTCGCGGGTTCTGTTTGCAGATGCGATAGAGCTGTCACATCCAACTGCAAATCCCAGTGAGGTCTTTTGTGAATTATAACTTGAGTTTAAATCAGTTTTCTGCCAATGTTTCGTATAATTTACGGTATCATAAATAAAGTGTCATTCAACAGATGGTATTTAGTTCCATCAAATAACATTGTTCTGTCTGTAGCTTTTACGACCACACCTGTGGTGTATGTGGAGGATGCACAGTGGGGAGGCAGTGTGGTATACAAATTCTTGCACGATCGAGGAAGGCCTGGCAACCCACAAAAGGACAAGACCATGAGTGACGTTTGAAGGTTAAACACGTGAATGGAATGAGCACAGTCCGTCTTTCTCTCAGAGCAGACATTGCCCGCTCTGTGCTTTTCTGTTTGGGCAAATTTCAACTTGTGGAGGGGCCTAAAACTAGCCGGCCAGAAATATACAATAATCACGAATAAATCTAGGAGGGAATTTAGGCGAACGTTCTTTACCCAGAGAAGGTTTAGAATATGTAACTCACTATCATCAGGAGTCGTTTAGGCGAATAGCATGCATGCATTTAAGGGGAAACCAGATAAATAAATGAGGGGGAACAGAATAGGAGATATTGATGGGGTTGGATGAACATTCCGTGTAATTCTGTGTAAATAAGAGATCAGCGCAGGTTTTCCTGCTCATTAACACTGGGGGTTAATGCATCACCTGGGAACAATGAATACAAGAACATTGGGCAGGGGACAGTGCACTCCCATAAAGAAGCTTGTACGATTTTCTGTTCTTTTAAATCAGTGGGCAGGAAATCAGGCCGGTTATGTTTGGGGTACAGTTTACCTTGCCAGCTGACTTCTCTTTATTTACTGTGTTTAAAACCCAGGTTCCGCAGAACACTTAAACTAAGGTCCCAGCAAATGCACACATTCCCTCGCTCACCCCCATCTGTAGGACCTGCCCACACGCATGCCTGCATATCATAAATGCCTCCACCATTCAACCAGTTGCCATCCTTCTGGTGGGAGGGCACAAGGCCCACCCAGTGAGGAGATTCACAGGAAGCCAATTGGGTGAAGCAGGACCGTGACCACAGAGTCCATCGCTAACACCGGTTGTGGCAGCCACCGGTACCCCTGTTGGCAGGGACAGGTGGGTGAGGATAGAGGCTCCCCATATCACAGGCAAGATGCCAGGCATTGATGGGGACAGGGGTGCAATGCGAATTGCATCATTTTGAAGGGGCCAGGGGAGCAGGCGGGTGAGCGGGCGGGTGGCGGGGGGCATGTTGAGGGTTGCGCAGCAAGGTGACCATGTAAGCTGGTGACATTGGATTGTCAAGGGAATCCTCATCTTACAGACATTCTCTGTCTCAAGCCCCCTCCTCCTTGTTGCCATCTAAAATGGCCGCCTGCAAAGGATATTGGGAATTGTGGTCAAGTCGGGACACAGACAGTGTGTGTATTGGGCAAAGGAAAACCAGACCGAACTGAAACTTGCACCTGTTAAAGGTCAATCGCCGATTTCCCCAGGACAATACACTCAAATTAAGGTATAGTAACAGTAGCAGACTCACTGGCGCCACCTCCTCTTATTTGGAAAGACATACTTACCTGGGACAAGGGTAATTAGGACCGGCCCAGCCATCGAGGTACCCGCCCCTAATTGGCCAGTATCGATTGGATTATCAAGACCCTATCGATCCATCGGATCCTGAGTTAGCACCGCCCAAAAGGGGGTGAAAGAGGAGAAGGATAAGAGGCCCTGTGCAATCAGGGATCGGCATCTTTTGGGACCGGCCTGTGCCCACACCAACTGCAGCATAACGACCAGCCAAGTTCAAGACCCACGATCGCTACCTGAGAGAGATGAACCGCAGCCGAGACGAACCTGACGACTTCCAGCCGACATACATGGGGACTCAGATAAAGGCCTTGTCTACCTGCACAGAGCCGGTCATCCAGAAGTTAAGTAAATGTAATATTAGTTGATAGGTGTAGTTTAATGCATAGACCCGTGTATCATTGCAGGTAGAGATAAGTCTTGTGTTTAATAATAAACTGTCTTTTGAACTAACATACTGGTTGTGTGGTCATTTGGTCAATGCAAGAAACATACCTGCTGCTTGTGGCTTGTAAATGAAAGTAGCAATATCCTCCCCCACAAAGACATGGATTTCGGACTACAGCCAACAATGCTCTCTACCTGGCTGCTGCTGCCGTTGTGGATATACAGTAGCAAGAACACCAGGGCTTCCTCCCACTGTACTTTCAAGTGTTGGAATGTTGCTGACACCCCCTCCTGTTGATTTTGGCTCTGCTTCTTCATCTGCACCAGTGATAGGCACATCTTTTCCAGAAGCGCCACATCTGTCTGGACGACAGCTGTTCCGTGGGATCGGGCAACCCTCTAACCGTCCGCGTCCTCGGGAGTCTTTGCTTCCACCTGATGAGCTGCAGCATGTGTGTTGTTTTCACCAAAGGGTGACCCAGGAACCTGATCTCTAACATTACCCACCGAGGTGATAGTCTCTGCGATGGTGATTGGTGCAGGTGGAAGTGGTAGCGAGGCATTTGTGTCTTCCCCGGAGTAGTTCTCTGGGAGGTTCCTCGGGACTGGATAGGGGGCTGTGACCCTGGGTGGCCCGGCAAGACAAAAGACATGGTGAGATCTTGAGGTCGATTGGTCTGCGGGAGCAGGGTGACTCATTTGCTACAGGGACATCTGTATTGCATTGGACTCTCACTGGCTTGGTACATGCCGAACTCCGTACCAGCCACTGCCCTGTCCTTGGCCTCCCTCGCAAGTTGCCCGGCTTTTTCCTCAGAGTAGACGTGGACCCGGATATCTGGGGTGTCCCCTTTTGTTTCTCCTGGTGATTATGGCCCACTTCATTCTTGGGGATACAGAAATGGCACAGTGAGACGCCAGGACGTGAGTTTTATGGAGGGGATTTATTGCTGGTGGCTTATGTGCAAGGCTCCTGGCCAAAGAGGGCAATACATGTGTTGGGGGCTTGTGGTGGGTGTGTTGTAAGGGAGATGCAGGCAGGTCGGTTGTTATTGGTCTTGAGGAGTTGGGAGCAGATGTGAGGAGTGAGGGATGGGGGTGATGCCAGGGGTACCGAGATGGTTCGTCACCCAAGCTGCTCGAAGAAGGTAGTTTGTCTTCTTACACCATTGACGTTGTTCCGCTTGGTGAGACTGTCTCCTCTGCCACCCATACCCGAAAGCCAAGTTCTTCCAAGATGATATAGAATTCTACTTTCATTGTTAATAACTGTTTTGGTGCTTCACCAGTTGCAGCCTTGTGGAACCTTGACATTGCAATCCAATTGTTTTTTTAATGTGAATTTAATGCTTAATTACTTTACAGATCGAACCACAAACTAACTAAAGAGGCAGCCAACATCATTACAAATACATTACCTGGTGTTCCGACACAATTCCAACTTTATCCCCCATTCAAAATCTTCTGAGAATGGATTGTGGAAATACTCTATACCTTCCAGGACAGAGCAGCCTACCTGATTGGGAGCGCACCTTCTACCAGCGCACAGTGACAGTAGTGCCTACCATCTCCATAATGCACTACAGCAACTCATCAAGGCTCCTTTAACAACACCTTCGAAATCTGTGACATTTACTTCCCAAAAGATCAAGGGCAACCGGCATATACACTACCCACCTTCCTCCTTCCTCTCCGGGTCTTGTATGATCCTGACTTGGAAAAATATTGCCACCTCTTCATTGTTGCTGGGCCAAAAACTTGGAATTCCGTACCTAACAGTATTGTGGGTGTACCTATGTCACACAGACTGCAGTGGTTCACCAGAATGTTTTCAGGGGTATTTAAGGCTGGGCAATAAAAGCTGACCTCGGTCAGTTATGTCCACCTGCGGGCAGCACGGTGGCACAGTGGTTAGCATTGCTGCCTACGGCACTGAGGACCCGGGTTCGAATCCCGGCCCTGGGTCACTGTCCGTGAGGAGTTTGCACATTCTCCCCGTGTCTGCGTGGGTTTCACCCCCACAACCCAAAAGATGTGCAGGATAGGTGGATTGGCTACGCTAAATTGCCCCTTAATTGGAAAAAATAATTGGGTACTCTAAATTTATAAAAAAAAATATAAAAAAAAAAAAGTTATGTCCACCTGCCATGAAAAGATTTAAATAAAAGCAAAATAAAAGGTCATCACAGTGCCGTCCCACTAATCCACTCAACAACATTCCCAGATGTCCTCATTGGTTCAGTGGTAACGCCTTCACTCCTGAGTCAGAAGGTTAATAATAACCAGTTATTGCCACAAGTAGGCTTCAAATGAAGTTGCTGTGAAAAGCCCCTAGTCGCCGCATTCCGGCGCCTGTTCGGGGAGGTCGGTACGGGAATTGAACCCACGCTGCTGCCTTGTTCTAGCATTACAAGCCAGCTGTTTAGCCCACTGTGCTAAACCAGCCCCTACTTTCAAGACTCGCTCCAAAGCCCTCAGCGCATAGTCTGGACTGACTGACAGTGGAGACATGATCCTCTCTTGGACGTGTCATCTTATGAGTGAGGTGAGGAACTGCAACCTTGCCTGCCCGTTCCAGCCAACGTCAAAGACAATCCAAAGATACTTTTCAAAGAAGAGCAGAGGATTTGTCTCAAAAGCGACCTCAGTTAAAAACATCAAAGTATCATCTGTTCACTCGAGTGGAGAGACTCGGGAAGTTGAGGCTGTTCTTGTTGGTGCAGAGAAGGTTAAAGGGAGATTTAAGAGAAACGTTCAAAATTATGGGGACTGTCATGGAGTAAATGGGGAGAAACTGTTTGTACTGGCAGGAGAGTCAGGAACTAGAGGACACAGATCTACGATATATGGCAAAGAACCTGAGGGGAGGTGAGGAAAAACATTTTTGCAACAGCAAGTTGTTGTGATCAAGAATGCACTCCCGGAAGGGATGGTGGAAGCAGATTCAATTGCCACTTCCGAAAGGGTGTGGGGTAAAGACTTGAATGGGGGAGAAATTGGAGGGGAATGGGTCTAATTGGCTAGCTCTATCAAGGGGCCAGCATCGGCACAATGGACCAAATGGTCTCTGTCCTTTCAGTACAGTTGTTTAATTTATCACATTGCTGTGTGTGAAAGCTTCCTGTGTTCACATTCATAGAATCATAGAATTTACAATGCAGAAGGAGGCCATTCGGACCATTGAGTCTGCACCAGCCCTTGGAAAGAGCACCCTACTTACGCCCACACCGCCACCCTAATTGAACCTGGGACCCTGGAGCTGTGAAGCAACAGTGCTAACCACTGAGCTACCATGCCACATTGCTGTATTTCCCTACATTACCACAGTGACAGCATTTCAAAGTGCGTAGACTGGCTGTAAAAGGCTTTTGGGATGTTGTGGAAAGATATGCAAGTTCCTTCTTACAATATATTCAGTAGACGATATTTCAGGAGCTTTTGGGCCACTCGCATAACATAAATGTGCTTAATTCTGGCTATCAAGACCTAATCAAATCAAGTGGAAATCATTAATCATCAGCACAGTAGCACAGTGGTTAGCATAGTTGCTTCACAGCTCCAGGGTCCCAGGTTTGATTCCCGGCTTGGGTCACTGTCTGTGCGGAGTCTGCACGTTCTCCCTGTGTGTGTGTGTGGGTTTCCTCTGGGTGCTCCGGTTTCCTCCCACAGACCAAAGATGTGCAGGTTCGGTGGATTGGCCGTGCTAAATTGCCCTTAGTATCCAAAAAAAAGAGGTTCGGTGGGGTTACGGGGATAGGGTGGAGGCTTGAGATTAACTGGGGTGCACTTTCCAAGGGCCAGTGCAGACTCGATGGGCTGAATGGCCTCCTTCTGCACTGTAAATTCTATGATTCTATGATCTGCTAGACAGAAAGGTAACTAAGATTGGTCATTTCTCTGCATTACGGAAAACATCAAAGTGGCATGAAAAGCAGTATTGTCTACTTTCTGCAACATTGTCTGCATTTTGATGCACAGTCTGTGTTTGAATACGCTTTGTTTCAGCAGATCATTTACTTTCTGTATCTTACTGTGTGACACTTCAAATAACATCACATTGAAGGAAAAGTGGAACCCCTTTGGGACAGGGCACAAAATAGAGCAACAGGCAGAATCGTCCAGATGTTTCCAGCATTGCTGATGCCTCACCTTCCTGTTAATCCCAAGATAAATAGCAGTTTCATTATATAACCATCTCGAGGGGGGTGACTTCACAAATTAGAAAAATAAATACATACTTCAGCTCAAGTATCTCCCTCTGCCGTTTTGTAATTTTTGATTGTCAAACGGCTAAATATGCTACGATACTTCCTTTTCACAAGTTGAAGGGTCAGTAAGCCTTTCACCTCCCCACAGTTAGAGTTGATCACTGTATCCTGCTCGCTGTCTTTGTAATGACTGCAGATTGATTTCAGATCCACGTGTCATGGACAGATAAAGTTGTGTTTGTTTAGCTCTTTTGATGTGACTATTAAAAGGATCTTGGGCCCAGTTATCCTTCGATAGGACATATCTATACTGATTGGTGCTTTTTTTCTTTGGGAACTTTTTTGGAACACCCAAGGTATTGTAATTCTTTTCGTGGAGAGGGAAAGGAGGGGGGTGATGTTTGATGCCTGCTGCTGATCTCTCTACAGGCTGGCACTCCGACGTGAGTGGGTGGCGCCGTATCCTGATGGATGTTTAATCCAGGCCCTGCGGCAGTAGCAAAAATCCCATCCTGCTCGCCTACCCAGGCCAACCCGCATCATGACTTTGGCAGAGTAATATAGGTAATACAGCGTAATAGGGTGGCACGGTATAACAGTGGTTAGCACAGTGGTTAGCACTGTTGTTTTGTAGCGCCAGGGTCCCAGGTTCAATTCCCAGCTTGGGTCACTGTCTGTGCGGAGACTGCATGTTCTCCCCGTGTCTGCGTGGGTTTCCTCCGGGTGCTCCGGTTTCCTCCCACAAGTCCCGAAAGACGTGCTTGTTAGGTGAATTGGACATTCTGAACTCTCCCTCAGTGTACCCAAACAGGCGCCAGAGTGCGGCGACTAGGGGCTTTTCACAGGAACTTCATTACAGTGTTAATATAAGCCCACTTGTGACACCAATAGAGATTATTATTATTAATGGACAGATCATCTAAAAGAAAATATTGCATGCAATATCACCCCTGTCAGGGATTCAGGACATTCCGAAGCACTTTACAATTGACAAATTACTTTTGAAGTGTAATGTGGAAAATCTGTGGAAAACAGACAATGGCACAAGCCGGGAATCGAACCCGGGTCCCTGGCACTTTGAGGCAACAATGCTAACCACTGTGCTACGGTGTCGTGCCCCCCCCCCCCCCCCCCACCCCCCCATTGCTATTTGTTGGACCGGGTTGTGCACAAATTGGTTAATAAAATTGTATGAAATAGGAGCCTGTCAGCTCATTGAGCCGGCTCCACCATTCAATAAGATCATGGTTGTTCTGTCTGTAGGCCTTAACAATACTTTCCTGCCTGTTCTCCAGAAGCCCCGATTCCCTTATCAATCAAAACTTTATCTAATTCAACCTTGAACATGTTCAATGGCCCAACCTCCACTGATCTCTGTGGAAGAGAATTCCAAACACTACAGATCCTCTGAGGGAAGAAATTCCTTCTCATCGCCGTGTGATCCCTTATTTTTTAATTGTGTCCCCTAGTTCTAGATTCCCCCATGAGGGGAAACATCCTCTCAGCATCTACCCTGTCAGGCCCCTGCTCACTTTCCTACAATACAAGTGCTCCATTGTCTGTGAAGCGCATTGGATGATCCTGAGGTCATAAAAGGGGCCATTTAATTAAAGTCTTTCTTGCTTTTCAGCTATTGTACAGGCCCAAGTTTGCAATTCACAAAGAAAATAACCAAAATATTGGGAAACATAATAGGACTGAAACCTCTAAGCCTCCCAGGGTAAGCACTGTGCTCCTCGGAGATGCCAAATGTCAAATCAACAAGGCTGTCAGGCACGTGCTGGAATGGAATGGCAAATGTAGAACTGACAAGAGATGAAGCTCATCACAACACACCAGGCTCAAACCTACACTCTGCACAAGTGAGTTAATCTAATCCAGACCTACCCGATGCTTGCTTTTTAAATTGGTCTTAAATCTGGGACAATTGGCCTTGTGTGAGGTGTTTGCATTTATATGGAGATAATCAGTAATGGAATAGTTGCTGATAAATGCAGATGGTTACAGGATAGTCCCTGCTATGTATGGTCCAGACACCAGAGGACAGTTCGCTGAAGTCACACTGGTCGCCAATTGTCGGCTGTGCTCTGAACTAGCTGGTAACCAGGGCTTCCACAAACCAAGAAAATGGAGGTTGACAAATTTAACATTGCAGTGAGATATCATAGAATTTATAGTGCAGAAAGAGAATCTGCACCGGCCCTTGGTAAGAGGACCCCACCCAAACCCCCACCCCCACCGCATAAGCCAGTAACCCCACTTCACCTTTTTGGACACTAAAAGCAATTTAACATGACCAATCCACCTAACCTGCACATCTTTGGACTGTGGGAGGAAACCGGAGCACCCGGAGGAAACCCACGCAGACACGGGGAGAAAGTGCAGACCCCACACAGACAGTGACCCAAGTCGGGAATCGAACCTGGGACCCTGGAGCTATGAAGCCACGGTGCTAACCACTGTGCTACCGTGCCACCCGTGCTGCAAAAAGATTAACACAAGGAGCGAGACTTATTTATTTGCTCTTTAAACTAGCTGAGTCCCCATGCTTTGTATCAAAGGTCAGGTACGCTACCGAGACTGGCACCCAACAGAAATGGATGTGCACAGACACTTCTAGAACATCCCCTTCCCCCAACCATGCCTCTTCTTTCCTGACTTTTAACCAGTTTTGTTAAAAATATTGCCTGCCCATTCCTCACTGCCTGCCCACGCAAACTGCATTATGGCTTTGGTAGTGTAATACCTAGCTCAATTGGCTTGTTTTTTTAAACAAATTTAGAGTACCCGATTCTTTTTTTTTCAATTAAGGGGCAACTTAGCATGGCCAATCCACCTACCCTGCACATCTTTGGGTTGTGGGGGTGAGACCCACGCAGACATGGTAAGAATGTGCAAACTCTACATGGACAGTGACCCGGGGTCAAAATCAAACCAGGGCCCTTGGCGCCGTGAGGCAGCAGTGCTGACCACTGTGCCACCATGCTGCCCTTCAATTGGCTTGTCAACAAATGCAATTGCTCTTAATTGCCTTTTCAAAACGCCAGCGGGCTGCCGCCTTCGGCACCCGACCACCTAACATTTATAGCAACCCGTCATATTTTACATGCTCCCACTCTCCACCATGAACACACCCATTAGGGTGGGTGGGGAATGGTGCTGGGGTGGGGTGAGTAAAATCCAGCCCATGAAGATTGCTGTCTCAATTCAGAGATGAAAAAAAAGAGAGATGCATTATCCAGTTATATATACATATGCAATTCAAAATGGGACAGTCAGTCAGTCCTGGTATAGATACAGATAATGCTGAGCCATGTTGTACATGCAGTCAGCACAGTGAATCGTGCTGCAGATACAGGCAATACTAAGTCATGTTACACATACCATCAGCACTGGGCTAGCCAGTCCTCCTATATATACAGTCAGTACTAGCACGGTTACTTCTGTTATGCATACAGCTGGTTCTGTTGCACATGTGGTTAGTGCTGGGACAGTCAGCCTTGCTCTACACACACAATCAGTAATGGTACAGTCACTTTTGTTATGCATACAGCCAGTACTGGCATGATCAGTTCTCTTACTCACAGTGAGTACTCGAACAGTCAGCTCTATTATAGACGCAATCAGACACGGCATTAGCAACTGAAGTCCCAACCTACTGGAAGCAGGTTTCCAGTGTGATACTGCTTTGCTGCAATCACAGTTGCAGTTGATACATTTTCTTCAAACACGAATCAGGGAGATTTATATTCTTTATGTTGACAGGTCTGCCATTCTGAACATGAAATCTCCTTCTCTGAAAGCATGCGCTTAATTTGATTTGTTGTTGGGTGTTGCTACCAAAAGAAAAGAAAAGCGCGTTTGTAACCATATTTTAGTAACAGATTTGGAGGGTCAGAAATGAAAAATTTAGGTGACCATCCGATGGTGTGTTGCAATTCCTGGTTGAAACCCCAGCTACGTGAACACATGCAATGACAGTGCACATCATTATATGATAAGAGTTGTACACTTTTAGAGAGAGAGGGAGGTTTTTCACCACTGTGAAAATGAAGGCATTTACAACATCAGCTGCCCTCACACATTCCTTACTGTGTGTAATGTTCCTTCTCCTGTCATTCTTTTTGGGAGACTGGGGAAGGAAATGCAAAACAGGAGATGCATGCTTGGAAGCATCGTGTGTATTTTTTTTCTTTTTTAACCTGAGATCTGCACGTTCACATTTTAGGACTCTTAAGTGGTGAGGATCGTGGATATATTTAGCATGGCCAGGAAGGAATGCTCCTTTATATCGTAGACCAGATCCTGTAATTTCTTTAATATCACCATAAAGGTCTTCCAGAATTTACTGCTTCTTCCATGCAAACCTAAAAACTTTATTCCCATCCTAAAATAAATTACATCGAATATATTCCATGCAATAACTTGCTATGGATAATTAATTAGCCAAATAAATGGGAAAGATGAATATCCCAATCAAATGATTGCTTTCATCCATCTCCTCCCGGCATTAGTTAATCGATCTTGTGCCCAATATCAATACCGTGAAAGTATAAGTTTAAAAATGATGCACTGATAATGAAATTTGTCATGTCACCCAGCCCTGATATATATTACACTAATCAAACTATAGTACTGGGTGGTGGCAGGGTGTAAAAAAGATTGTAAAATATGTGATTCACAGTGTTTCAATTTGGATAATCACATGTAAGTTATAGCCTATCATGGGTAAGTGTATCGGTGAGGCTTTATTAAATTGTTAGGTGCTCAGAGTTAATTGAAAAATGTTATCTGCTATAATAATTTAAGATGGTTAGATATCTAGTTAAAAAGAACCCCAATCATATCCTATGGATTAACCCTGTGAGGTCAAAAGCATTATCGCTGCACCAGTGTTAATCAATATGACAAGCAATAAACTGCTTAGATTGCAAATAGGAGGTTACATTTGGAGTAAAGGAGCCAGCAGAAAGACATGGTGGGAGCGCATCACTAGAGCAACATGAAGTACAGAATGTTATATTCCTTGCCTTTTCCTCCAAGATAGCCAGATATGTAGTGTTGATGACAAAGGATATAACAAATAAAGGGATGGATTCTCCGCCGGCGGGATGCTGTGTTTTGCCAGTAGCCCGGGGGTTTCCCGATGGCATGGGGCTGCCCCACAATGGGAAATCCCATTCACCAGCTGGCATAACGGAGCATCCCGCCGGCAGGGTGAATCAGAAATGTAGCGCGGAGGGGCGAAGAATCCAGCCCAAGAAGTTTGAATCAAAATGAATTTATTTTACACTACTAAGCTTGATTAGGTTTGCACACTTTACTGAGTAACAGATACTAAACTAATAATACTGAATCTGTAGTACAGTAATCAATATTCTCTCTAAATATTAAACAACACAATAACTTTTTTTTATAAATTTAGATTACCCAATTATTTTTTCCAATTAAGGAGCAGTTTAGCATGGCCAATCCACCTACTCTGTACATTTTTGGGTTGTGGGGGCGAAACCCACGCAGACACGGGGAGAATGTGCAAACTCCACACGGACAGTGACCCAGAGCCGGGATCGAACCTGGGACCTCAGCGCCGTGAGGCAGCTGTGGTAACCACTAGGCCACCGTGCTGCCCTAAACTACACTATAACTTGACCTCTGCTATATCTCTACAATTAATTCTCACTCTGTTCTCATCAGCTTCTCATCATATTCTCCCAGAATTCCGAGATGCTGCTTTATATACAATAACTTAGCAACGCCATCTGGTGTTTGATTTACACATAGGGTGTCTGATGTTAACCCTTTACTACACTTGCACTATACATATCATTACACAGAGGATGCAGCAGAAGTCACATGGCGATAGGCTCTTTTGCATATTAGGCACAGTACTGCAGTATCAGAATTCTGTCATATCCAGGCCTGGAGGAGATCAGAGATGATCAAGGCTTAATATTGTTACCTCTTTATTGGAGGCAATTGCTGCCTATCTACTCTAAAGTGGCTGCAAGAAAGAGTGACAATCATGGAAATAATAGACACAGCTCGCTGGATGGATTTGCGATAAAGTGCATTGGCAAGTGTAGGATTGAGCTTCATAGATCTAGAAGAACCTAAATGCCAGCCATGGTCCACCGTTTAGCAGTCTCAAGTCGAATACTCCAGCACAGAGTCTAAGGTGGTATTTCTGTACACTTCTGAGGGAGTGCTGCACTGTTGCAGGTGCCGTCTTTCAGGTGAAGCTTTAAATCAAGGTCACATCGGCCAAGATCCTATGGCACTACTTTGAAGAGAGTAGATTTCTTCATCAGTATCTATCCTTCGACCAACATCACTAATATAGATTATCAGGTTACGTTGCTACTTGTGGGGCCTTGCCGAGTGCTATGTTTAATAAGGAGACCAAAACTGTACACAGTACTCCAGGTGTGATTTCACCAAGGCCCTACAACTGCAGCAAAACTTCCCTACTTTAACATTTTATTCTCCCTTCAAGAAACAACAACATTCCATTTGTCTTCCTAATCATTTGCTGTATGTCCCTGGAGTCTAGCTTTTTGTGATTCATATCTCAGGACACCCAGATCCCTCTGACTGCAATCTCACTCCCTTTAAATAATATGTTGCATTTCTATTCTTCTGACCAAAATGAACAACCTCACATTCTCCCACGGTGGCACAGTGGTTAGCACTGCTGCCTCACAGCGCCAGGGACCTGGGTTCAATTCTGGCCTTGGGTGACTGTCTGTGCGGAGTTTTCACTTTCTCCCCTTATCTGCGTGGGTTTCCTCCAGGTCTTTCGCTTTTATCCCACTGTCCAAAGATGTGCAGGTTAGGTGGATTGGCCATGACAAACTGCTCCTTAGTTTCAAAGATGTGAGGGTAGGGTGAGGGTGGGGTGGGGGAGTGGGCCTGGGTGGGGTGCTCTTTCAGAGGGTCAGTGCAGACTTGATGGGCTGAATCACCACCTTCTGCACTGTAGGGATTCTATGGATACTCAATCTGCCAAACCATCGCTCACTCACTTAACTAATCATTTTGCAGCTTCCATATGTCCTCTTCACAACATACTCTTATTTTGTGTCACAACCTTTGATATCTTAAGGTAATAAGGAATCTCATCAAATGCCCTTTGGAAATCCAAAATACACCACATCTACAGGTTCCCCTGCTGCTTGTTACTTCCTCAAAGGATTCTAATCAATGACTGAACATGATTACTCTTTCACAAAATCATGTTAACTGCCTGATTACATTTGTCATACGGGAGTCCCTTTAAGAAAAGTTTTGCTTTACCACATGGCTTGCAGCATGGCTTCAGTGATGGCATTTGTGGGTGGAACTGGGCTGTGGCTGTCAGGTGAAAGGGGGTTTAGTGTTTTGGTTTCATTTTGGTTTGAAAAAAAATGAAAATCACTTATTGTCACGAGGGCTTCAATGAAGTTACTGTGAAAAGCCCCTAGTCACCACAATCCGGGAATCGAACCGTGCTGCTGGCCTGCTTGGTCTGCTTTTAAAAGCCAGCGATTTAGCCAAGTGAGCTAAACCAGCCCCACTCACTTAACTAATCACTTTGCTGCTTCCATATGTCCTCTTCACAACATACTCTTATTTTGGGTCACAATTTTGTTGGTTTGGACTGCAGAAGCAGCACTGTGTTAAGCTGAAGGAAGTTTCCCTGTTTTGTCGGTTTTATTTTAAAGCTGTTCCAATGAACTGAAAGCACATTGGGTGTAGCAAACTGCCTTGGTAACCTTAAAGCAAGAGTTGCTTTCCGGAAGGAGTTTTGAATCTGCTGTTTGGAAACTGGACCAGAATGGCAGGGAAGGGACCAGTCCCATTCAACTGAGATTACAGTGTGCTGGGTTTTGGTTTTATTGGATTTTGTATTGAATTGGAACAGTTGAGGGGGATTCGTTATGAGTTACATACATAGATTACTGTCGCTGTTGTGCGTTCTTTTTCATGTTTGTAATTGATAAGAAATTCTTGCTAAGTGTTTTATATATGTTAACCGCATTCTTATAATAAACTTTATTTTGATTAAAGTGCCTAGCAAATCTGATGAATCACGCCTGAAGTGAAGGCTCTTGTGCTCATCCTAGCCAAATTCAACATAAAAGTTAGAGGTCAGATGAGCTTCATAATATACTTTGGAGTTTCTAAGCCCTGGCCCATAACAAATTAAAATGTTCTCAGTGCCCTGCTTTAACCACCTTAATAATAGCTTCCAGCATTTTTCCTATGACAGACCCATGGCCTATTGTTCTATGTTTTCTATTTCCTTCCTTTCTTGAACAGAGGGGTTACCTGATTGTATTATAATATTCTATTATTAATTTTGTATTATGGTGATGTCCTGGAAGTCTCGTGCTATGACTGCATTTTGAGTAGAGCAGTTGCTTTGAAAGTTTGGTGCCAAGCGTACAAATGGCATGTTCCAGCCTGTGGGAGGGGCTTTGAGTGATTAACACCTTGTGGCTGGGCAAGTTGGCTTGGGAGATGATGCTGCTGGTGGGTCACCTTTCTTGTCACTGAATTTCTTAATCCTATGTCATGTTTCCTACATTACAACAGTGACAACATTTCAAAAGCACTTTATTTGCTGTAAAGGTGTCTGACATCTGTGAAAAGACACTATTATAAATGTCTTTGTATATAGCTTCAATCCCTGCTGATCTCAGTGAGTGTTACAATTAACCTCAAATCCCAGAAGGTAGAGAGGAAAAGAAAGAAGGCTTCTGCCCCTCATCGCTATCCAGTAACCCTTCACAAGTATGAATAATAAGTGAGGACAGGTCATGATTGCCTCCAAGTGATCAAATAGCCTGCCAATATTCACTGTCGTGGCTCACACATTGGTTGTGGTACTGAAGGACGCTTGATGCCTTGTACCACATCAAGAACCTTCATGAGAAAAGGAAAGAAACTGGAGTCAAAAAATGCAACATTAAAGCACATCAGATACACTGATGTACCAGCTATTTAGCTAGAGTGTCAGAAGGTATTAACTTATCCACCAATATGTACTTAGGGGGCCACCAGAATCATCTTAAAAGCCATGAGGTCTGAAGTTCAATGTGTCCTTGAGAGTGCCGAAATCAGCTTCTGCACCAGGCAGTGTTATGTTCCCACCCAATAATTCCTTGAGGCCACCTAATTTGCTACTTGAGCCATGAAGTATTAACTTATCCACTTTATACCAGTGAGCACGTTTCCTTCTCTTGCCAAAACGCAGCAGAGGGTTTTCATTAAAGATTTTGCACCAAGATAGCTGGTTAGACAATTTATGCCCAGTTGGTGCCAACATGCTTCTGCATGCCAACTCTAACGTTGAATGAGAGCTCATAACACCAACACAGAAAGAACTTGAGAATGGATGGCAAGAATTACATCAAGTAAAGCAATTAAATGGGACAACATTCACAGCGGAAACTGCAATGTTCGTTTAAGACTTTCTTTGAAGAGAGTCATTTTGAGAGGAAATAATTCAAAACTACATTTTTAAAGAAAGGTTTTTTGTTTCATGGCCCTTAAATGGGAATGTGGCCGCTTGCAGTATTTGCAACATGCTTAAAGAGTAATCTGCCTCAACATTGTTTTCTGATGTTTTGATGCTATCTCAGTTGACAGCAGCATTTTGGCAGCTTGGCACAGAACAAATGTACTTTTGATTGTACTCCGAGCTTCCCAAATCCCTTTCAATGATTAAAAAGTTCATTTGAAGTTTCTTATCAAGGAAAGCTGTGGCAAAGATCTACTGATTTCTTGGGACAATTAAGTCCAATGTGGAGCACCTTTTGTAATTAAGAAAAGGTTTCCCGTTTCCTTCAGAGTAAATTTATTTTGAGGCTTCCGCAGTCCTTGAATAAAGTTTATATAAATCACAATATAATTCATGACATGTTTATTCTAATTGATCACAGGGCAGCATGGGTTCTAATCCTGCCATCACAATTGAGTGAGGCTCAGGGAACTGGATCATTTGGATGTAGTCTAAGACCTCTAGTTACTGATGTGCCAATCAAGCATGATAGTACACACTGACCCACTGCTGCTCCCATGAAACCAGCCTCCAAAGTCATTCACAGCCCAGGCTATTGAGTAATGCTGGCTCACTGTCTAATTATCACACTGTGTCATGTATATATTTTTTAATAATCTTTATTGTCACAAGTAGGCTTACATTAACACTGCAATGAAGTTACCGTGAAAAGACCCTAGTCGCCACATTTCGGCGCCTGTACAACATGCACTGAATACCATGAATATAACAAATGCTCATATTAATTCAAGAGCAGTTTCCAGCAAAAAAGAGAAAGCTAAATTGAATTTAGATATAGCATTAGAGAGTTATTGCAGTTAAGTTGCATTTAACATGTGACATTCCTTTGCGGACTATTTACATCGATTTTTAAAAGACAAATTGACCTGCCCAGATGATAGTGGAGAGAAATTTGTATGAATGTTAACATTAATTGTACGGTGTTTTTCAACACTCATTATACTAAACCAGATGACAGATAAACACGAGGGAAAAAGGAATAGAATGATATGTTGATGGGGTGAGATGAAGTAGCACCAAAGAAGGGTTGGTGCATAATGCATGTAAAGGTCACTTGGGCCGAATGACCTTCTGTGTTGTAGGTGCTATTCAATGTTACCCAGACGATGACCAAGATTTCCGATAAACTTTTACATGGATTTCCATTTAGCACTAAAAACCCAGCACCTTGCAGCAGCGTGGGACTGTACTAATGGACTGTTTCCATCAAAATACAGTGGCCATGACCAAATCTCCCCGAGCCTGTTATTTTGTTTTTGTGTGATCATGAAAACAGAGATTTCAATCTACTTATCGAAGTCAATGGAAATTAATAAAGTGGAGAGAGTTTTAAAAAGGGGCTTCTCCCTGACCCTCCTCCAGCCTTTGATATTCTGAACTCCTTCAATTCTGGCCTCTTGCACATCTACACTTTTAATCGCTCCATCAGTGGCAGCACTGGTTAGCACAGCTGCCTCACAGCGCCAGGGAGCCGGGTTAGATTCCGGCCGCGAGTGACTGTCTGTGTGGTGTTTGCACGTTCTCCCCAATTCTGCCGTGGGTTTCCTCCGGTTTCGCCCCCACAACCCAAAGATGTGCTGGTTAGGTGGTTGACCATGCTAAATTGCCCCTTAGTGTCCAAAATGTGCAGGTTAGGTTGTGGGGATAGGGTGGGGGAGTGAGCCTAGGTATGGTGCTCTTTTGGGGGGTCGGCTGATGGGCCTCCTTCTGCACTGAATGGAACCTATGGGATTCTATGATTCAGCTAGCTAGGCTCCAAGGGCTGACATTCCCTTTCAGATCTCTCCCCCTCTCTCTCCATCTTTAAGCCGTTCGTTAAAACCTTGCTTTTTGAGTCAGCTCTCCTAATACTGCATCCCTTTTCGTGGCTCATATCGAATTCTTGACAACGCTCTTGTGCAACACTTGGGGTATTTTACTACATTATGGGTGATATATAAATGTAAGTTTTGTGTTGAAGGAGCTGCCGATGTGCTATTACCTGTTTCAATCATCACATAATGTCAAAATTATCCCCAGTGGGTTACTGGTCTCAGTTCAATATGGGGGTGGTGGGTGCTGCGGTGGGTGAGGGTGAAGGGTAAACAGAAAGGATGGGAGCTGAGGCAGCTTGCAACACTCCATTTCACATTTTCTGATGCAGTTTGTGGTCATGAGTGACACGGACTTAAACCCAGCTCGACAACCGTGCACAATACAGGAGTTTGGGAGGAGGGGAGGGGGTGGGGTGGGGGGACAAAAAATTAAAAGCATGGGAGAGATGAAAAATAAAACAAATTTAAAAGCATGCTTAAAAATCAGCTTGTGCTGCAAAATCATTCAGGAGTAGGATTATTATGTTACAAGTGTCAGCAGTGCGATTGAATATAACATTTGATCCCAAAAGGTCAGGAGGGTGAAGCTGCATTATGGCCTTTGAATAGCTCTCAGTTTAGCTCCACCTTTCTCTCTGAGTCAAAGAGTTGTGAAATGCCTGAAACGCAATGTTGATCAACGTGCTAATCGGAGGCTGGCTAATATTTTCAATTAGCCGAGGTTAATACGCCACAGAAATAATGCAATTTATTGGAGGGGTGGGGGGGGGGGGGGGGGGGGGGGAGATGTGTGATCGGGGCACTTTAGCTAAATTTAAAAAAAAAATTTGGAGTACCCAATTATTTTTTTCCAATTAGTGGTTAGCACTGTTGCTTAACAGCTCCAGGGTCCCAGGTTCGATTCCTGGCTTGGGTGACTACCTGTGTGGAGTTTGCACGTTCTCCCCGTGCCTGCGTGGGTTTCCTCCGGGTGCTCCGGTTTCCTCCCACAGTCCAAAAATGTGCAGGTGACCTGGATTGGCCGTACTAAATTGCCCTTAGTGTCCAAAATAGTTAGGTGGAGTCACTGGGATAGGTTGGAGGTGTGGGTTTAAGTAGGGTGCTCTTTCCAAGGACTGGTGCAGATTCGATAGGCCGAAGGGCCTCCTTCTTCACTGTAAATTCTATGATTCTATGAATTAAGGTTTCAACTTAGCGTGGCCAATCCACCTACCAGGTCCCAGGTTCGATTCCCGGCTTGGGTGACTGTGTGGGTTTCCTCCGGGTGCTCCACTTTCCTCCCACAGTCCAAAGATGTGCAGGTTAGGTGGATTGGCCATGATAAATTGCCCTTAGTGACGAAAAAGTTTAGGAGGGGTTATTGGGTTATGGGGATAGGGTGGAAGTGAGGGCTTAAGTGGGTCGGTGCAGACTCGATGGGCCAAATGGCCTCCTTCTGCACTGTATGTTCTATGTTCTATGTTCTACCCTGCATGTTCTATGTTCTACCCTGCGCATCTTTGGGGTGCGGGGGTGAAACCCACGCAGACACAGGGAGAATGTGCAAACTCCACACGGACAGTGACCCAGCTAAATTTTGAGTCGAGGTCAGATAAGGAGAGAGAGCCAACACTGGGTAATTTCAGGTGGAAAGGTGTTAATAACTGAGCATTTGCTCACTGCAGCCCTGATTATAATCGCGCGATTCTACGTTATGTGCAAATGACAGAGATGAGAACGATAAGGGTTAAAAAAGAAAATACTGGTAGCCGAAATCTAATGCAGGCTCCCGGCTGCCTGTTGTGCCGGACAAGCCTGAGCCAGTCTGAGTCCCAGCAATCACCTTACAGCAGAGCAGAGGAACCAGTTTTGCAGGCTGGGCTGACCTGTATTGTGTGGTGTACGGTATCAGCGGCTGGGCAGAAAGAAAGACAGGCTAAGGAGGAGTAGGAAGACTCAGAAAGGTATAAACAGCAATTATCAGTGTCAGGCTGCCATTTGTAGCACCTCCCTCAAACCCTGTTATTTTCTGCAACAAGGACGCGGCGACACCAACCCCCCCCCCCCCCCTCCCTAACAGCACTAAATGCTACTCCGCAAGAGTAACACTTTTGGGTCGCTTGTCTGGGAAAACGGCACACACAGAGCATCGAAATCAAATCAAAGCAATCTTTTAGCGATAAAGTGCTGGAAACATCCAGCCGGCCCAGGCAGCATCTGTGCAGGGGAACAGAGTCAGTGCTTCAGGAGAGAGGAAAGACTGAAATAGAAGAAATGCAAGTAATGCCCCTTTGGTAGGGTCAGTCATTTACTCACCCCTCACCCCCACACCCCCTGTGGAAATAAAATCATTTTTAACCCAGCAATGATTTAGTGAAAGAGTATGCCTTTTGGCCACAACCCGTCTGGCAAAAGTGTTGTGTTTGGGGATCTTTGGCACATTTGCAGAAAATCCTTTGGCACAATATTCCCAAGTGTCATTTTTGGAATCTTTGCTCGTAACTCCACGACTTGTAGGCAAAACATGCAGGAGAGTGCCCGGTCGTCGCTGACTTTTAATTGCTGCATTTTTTTTGGGGGGGGGGGGGGAGGGGGGATTTATATTGTGGTTCACTCAGAGATACGGACGCCACTGGCGAGGCATTGATTGACCTTCCACGGGTCAACCAACTTGGATGGCTTGCTGGGCCGTATCAGAGGACAGTTTTTGGTTTAAAAAAAAGCTTGCAATCAGGTATGGATGTGCCAGTTTGGAAGTGTTCCTTCCCTGAAGGCCGACAGTCAACCATAGGTTGACAACAAACTAATAGGCTTTGTGGTTACTTTTACTCCTGATTTTCACCCCCACAACCCAAAGATGGCCACACTTAATTGGGGGGGGGGGGGGGGGGGATAATTGGGTACTCTAATTTTTTGTTAAACTTTTACTAGTGATACCAGCTTTTTATTTCCAGATGGTTTTTTTTTCTCGAACTGAATTCAAAGTTCTCACACGCTATCCCAGTGGCAACTGATCTCACAGTCCATTGGATTATTAGTCCAAACTCTGGGATGATTTGTTCAATGGTAAATCGGCCTCAGCGAACGGAAGGCAGCCTAGCAGTTTCTCAGATGTAACATCAGGCAGCGAAGGTGATTGTCACACCAATGTTGGATTAATTAGATGCAAGAGGGAGCTGCCTGTTGATGCCCTAACTACGTTGCGCCCATACGCCAGTTTTATAAAGTAGCGACCACTTTGAAACTGAGAGTCTCGGAGGCAGACAGATAATCTGTTCCCAGCACTTTGTGTGAAAAAGTGACACAGGTATCTCTCTCACAGGTGATTTACGGAGCAGCAGGAGGAAACTGATAGGCTAAACATGTCTCTCTTCACAATGTACTTATCAGTGAGGATTATTAACTGTACGCTCTGGAAGACGCGCCACTTGAAATGCTCCCCAAAAATTACACCTGCATGCACACCGGCTGCTGCCTCCCAAAGCAACAACGATCATATCATGCAGCTATCAATGGAATGCATGTCTGGTTAACGTTGTCAATTCGGATTCATAAAATTACATCCCCCAAAAGATTGTTCTGAGCATTCCTGTCCACCATCGACCCAGCCTTTTTGGCTGTGCAGGTCCAACACTGCATTTTAACAGACGACTAATTTTTAGTGTTTCAAAACAAAAACACCATCAATGTTCCCTTTAAAATAGAAAAGATACAAAGAATTGTTAACTTTAAAATGCTGTGGGTTTTTCCCCCCCATTAACATTTTTAAAAATTAACCATTAAATCAGCATGACTTGGGGCGGCACGGTGGCGCAGTGGGTTGGCACTGCAGCCTCATGGCGCCGAGGTCCAAGGTTCGATCCCGGCTCTGGGTCACTGCCTGTGTGGAGTCTGCACATTCTCCCCATGTTTGCATGGGTTTCGCCCCACAACCCAAAAATGAGCAGGGTAGATGGATTGGCCATGCTAAATTGCCCCTTAATTGGAAAAAATGAATGGGGTACTCTAAAATAAAAATCAGCATGACTTCACCAGGGAAAATAAATAATTTGTAGAATCATAAAATCACGACAGTGCAGAAGCAAGCCATTCCGCCCAGTGAGTCTGCACTGACCCTTTGAACGAGCACTCCACCCAGGTCTAATTTATTTATTTTTTAATTCATTTACAAGATGTGGGCATCACTGGTTAGGCCAGCATTTATTGCCCATCCCTAGTTCCCCTTCAGAAGGTAACCCACCTAATCTTTGGACATTATGGGGCAATTTAGCAAGGCCAATCTAATCCACCTAATGCACGTCTTTGCATTTATATGATGCCTTTCACAACCTCCGGTAGGTCCATTGAAGTGCTTTTTAAGTCCAGTGACTTTTGATTTGATTTGATTTATTGTCACATGTACCAAAGTACAGTGAAAAGTACTTTTCTGCGGCCAAGGGAATGTACACAGTACATACATAGTAGACAAAAGAATAATCAACAGAGAATATTGACAAATGGTGCATCGACAAACAGTTTGGTTACGGTGCGGAACAAGGGGCCAAAAAAGCAAATACATGAAAATAGTTTTAGTAGGTCAGAGCGCTGATCGGAGATAAAAGAAAAGGGACAGGGGAGAGAGCTCGCAGAAAGTCGCCATGCTCCGACGCCATCTTGGAATTTTTGTTAGGAAATGCAACAGCCAACTTGAACAAGCAAAGGTCCCAAAACAGTAGTGCAATAATGTCATGTAATCTGTTTGTAATGGCAATGGTTCAGGAATATCAGGAATAGGGGCTGGTTTAGCTCACTCGGCTAAATCGCTGGCTTTTACAGCAGACCAAGCAGGCCAGCAGCACGGTTCGATTCCCGTACCAGCCTCCCCGGGCAGGCGCCGGAATGTGGCGGCTAGGGGCTTTTCACAGTAACTTCATTGAAGCCTACTCGCGACAATAAGCGATTTTCATTTCATATGTGTTGGCCAGAACAACCCTGGTCTTCTTCAAAATAATGCTCTGTGTTTCACCCGAGAGAGCGGGTCTCAGCTTACTTTCTCACCCAAAAGGACAAGACAATCTTGGTTTCAGCAGTGCAGTGTTCTGTCAGTACTGCATTGGATCTGCCAGTCTAGAATTTTTGGGGGGGGGGAGTTTTTTTAATTCTTTCGCAGGATGTGGCTAGGCCAGCATTTATTGCCCATCCCTAATTTCCCCTTGAGAAGGTGGTGGTGAGCCACCTTCTTCAACCGCTGTATTCCATGTGGTGTAAGTACAACCACAATGCTGTCTGGAAGGGAGCCAGGATTTTGACCCAACGACAGTGAAGGAATGCCCATAGAGTTCCAAGTAAGGATGATATGTGGCTCGGATGGGGAACTTTCAGGTGATGCTATTTCCATGCATCTGCTACTCTTGTCCTTCTAGGTAGTAGAGGTCACGAGTTTTGGAAGATGTTGTTGAAGGAGCCCTGGTGAGTTGCTGCAGTGCATCTAGCAGATGGTGCATACTACTGCCACTGTGCGTCGTGGTGGAGGGAGTGAATGTTGAGATGATGGATCCAGAGAATCCCATAGAATCCCTACAGTACAGAAGGAGGCCAGTTAGCCCATCAGAGCTGCACCGACCCTCCGAAAGAGCACCCTACCTAGGCCCACTCGCCCGCCCTATCCCCGTAACCCCTCAAATTGATCATGGCCAATCCACCTAACCTGCAAATCTTTGGACTGTGGGCAGAAACCAGAGCACCTGGAGGTTACCCACGCAGACACAGGGAGAATGGGCAAACTTCACACAGACAGTTGCCCGAGGCTAGATTGAAACCCGGGCCCCTGGACCTGTGAGGCAGCTGTATTAACCAAAGTGCCTGCCTGCCACCCTTGCACATCTTTTGACTGTGCAAGAAAATCTGGAGGAGAACAACGCAGACATGGGGAGAACATGCAAACTCCACACAGCCAGTCACCCAAGGCCACAGAATCATCCAATGGGGTGCCAGTCAAGTATGTTGCTTTGTCCTGGATGATGTTGAATTTCTTGAGTGTTGTTGGAGCTGCACTCATCCAGGCAAGTGGAGTGAGACTTTAACCCACAAACCACTGACTTAGACAAGAGTGAACTGGTTCAGCAGCGATGTTGAGCCCAATCATGTGTTCAGGCTGAATTAACATAATTGCAGATGATCAACCCAATGTCAATTGAATACATATCTTCATCCCAGAGGAGTGCAGCTGACAGCAGTTACAGTTCTCCCGCTGCTGGCCATATTTCTAAGCATAAATTATTTGACTTGCAGCACGGTGACAAAAATATGGGTTCACAAACCTACTGTCAGACAAAATATAAGGGGCAGAATGGTACCTGGAGGGCGTTCTCACAAAGCAACAAAAGAAAGTAGAGTGTCTAATGGTTACAGGTTATCAACGTAAATTGAGGTCCTGTCTACCTTCTTGGGTGGATATAGAAGAACCTATTGTTTATTCAAAGGGAAACAGTGGAGTCCGTAATATCCCTGCCAATACTTTGTCCTCAGCCAACAACAGCTAAAGCAGATTATGTGGTCATTATCTCACTGCTGGGCACGAATTGGCTGCCGCATTTTCCAATTTAACATCAGTGATTACACATCAAAGGACTTCCATTGGTTGAAAGTCCTTTGGGATGTCGTGAGATCAAGAAGGCTGTTTCATAAATACAATAATTATTTAAAAAATGTTGACTTATTAAGACAGTTGGTTTAACACCAGTGTCAAAATCTTTGGCAATGAAATCTTGTTGCTCCTGCTGTGGTAATAAATGAGCCAATATGTTCAATGACTGGCTAAGTCCTTGCTTCTCACAATTGGCCAATTTTCCAGGTGCCCCAAGGGCTTATATTGACAGAATTCGTCCTGCAAGGTTAGCAATTCGGGGCTACATGGACATTTGACAATTTCTTTGAGCCACAATGCAACACCTCTTGGTTCTTTAACCCCACCCACTTCTAGCAGAGCAAATTGAGCACAAGCCATGATTATCACACTTCAAGACCTCAGAAAACAGGAAGTATACCACTTGACCTCACTGAAAAATGAACTGGTATACAAACTACATGAACTGCTTAACTTCTGGATGGCTTTGAAATTATCCAGGAAACTCAGTTTAACCAACACAAAGTACATGCAATCATAGATATGAACCTATGAATTAGAAACAACCATTAGGCCCCTCGAGCCTGCTTTGCCATTTGGTAAGGTAAGGATTGGTCTGATTATAGCCTCAACTCTACTTCCACACGTACCCCCTGAATCCTGTCAATCAAAGATCTATCTGACTCAGCCTTAAAAATAATCAATGATGGGGACAACACGGTGGCCCAGTGGTTAGCACTGCTGTCTCACGGCACCCAAGTCCCAGGTTCAATCCCGGCTCTGGGTCACTGTCCGTGTGGAGTTCGTACATTCTCCCCATGTTTGCATGGGTTTCGCCCCCACAACCCAAAGATGTGCAGGGTAGGTGGATTGGCCACGCTAAATTGCCCCTTAATTGGAAGAAATGAATTGGGTACTCTAAATTTAAAAAAATATATATTCAATGATCCAGGCTCCACTGCTCTCTAGGAAACAGAATTCCACAGACAAATGACCCTCTGAGAGAAAAATATTCTCCTCATCTCCGTCTTAAATGGAAGACCCTGGGCGGGATTCTCCGCCGGCGGGATGCTCCATTTTGCCAGCAGTCCGGGGGTTTCCCGCCGGCATGGGGCTGCCCCACAATGGGAAACCCCATTGACCGGCCGGCGTAACGGAGCATCCCGCCGTTGGGGTGAAGCAGAAATGTGGCGCGGCTGGGCGGAGAATCCCGCCCCTTTATTTTTAAAGTGTCTCCTCGTTCTATTCCCTTCCATAAGGGGAAACATCCTCTCAGCATCTATTGATGCTAAAAATATATTCACGAGGCGGCTAGATATAGGACTTGGGGCGAATGGGATCAAAGGTTATGGGGAGAAAGCAGGATTAGGCTATTGAGTTGGATGGTCAGCCATGAACGTGATAAATGGCGGAGCAGGCTCGAAGGGCCAAAAGGCCTCCTCCTGCTCCTATCTTCTATGTATGTACCTTGTCAAGTCCGCTCAGGATCTTATCAATCAGAACACCTCTCGTTCTTCTAAACTCCAATGGGTAGAGGCCTAACCGTTGCTATCGATATCTGTAGAAGCCAGAAGCAAAAAGTAAAGGGCCGGGATTCTCCCCTATCCGGCAGGGCAGGGGTCCCGGCGTAGCGGAGTGCCGCCAACCACTCCGGCGTCGGGCCTCCCCAAAGGTGCAGAATTCTCCGCACCTTTAGGGGCCAGGCCCGCACCGGAGTGGTTTTCGCTACGCCGACTGGTGCCAAAACCGGCGCCAAGGGCCTTTGGCGCTACGCCACCCGGCGTCGGGGCTGGCCGAAAGGCCTTTGCCGGTCCATGCGTGCGCCAGTGCATCAGCAGCCACTGGCGTCACCACTGGCGCATGCGCGGTAGGGGGGGTCTCTTCCGCCTCTGCCATGGTGGA
This sequence comes from Scyliorhinus canicula, assembly GCF_902713615.1. Lineage (NCBI taxonomy): Eukaryota > Metazoa > Chordata > Chondrichthyes > Carcharhiniformes > Scyliorhinidae > Scyliorhinus > Scyliorhinus canicula. The sequence continues at coordinate 194,332,423 of NC_052152.1, forward strand.
GGCCGTGGCGGCAGCGGAAGAAAACGAGTGCCCACACAGCACTGGCCCGCCCGCCGATCGGTGGGCCCCGATCGCGGGCCAGGCCACCATGGGAGCACCCCCCGGGGTCCGATCGGCCCACGCCCCCCCCCCCCCCCCCCCCCCCCCCCCCGGGGGGGGCCGCTCGCGCCGCAAATCCCGCCAGCACCAGAGGTGGTTTAAACCACATCGGCGGGAGTGGCCTGGCAGCGGCGGTACTTCGGCCCATTGCGGGCCGGAGAATCGCCGCGGGGAGCACACCGATCGGCAGGGCGTGATTCCCGCTCACACCGATTCCCGGGTGGCGGAGAATTCCGGCCACGGTGGGGGCGGGATTTACGCCGGCCCCGGGTGATTCCCCGACCCTACGGGGGGGTCGGAGAATTCCGCCCAAGGCCAGAGGTCCAAAATAGAACTCCAAAAGGATAGGTCTGTACAGAAGGACAACTCTCTCTCTTCAAATACTACCCGATCAGGCACACATTTCCAGCAGCTTCTGCTACTGGACTCTGGTAAGAGAGATACTGTTCAGCATTGCTTAGTGCAGACATTAACCCTGCTGCTCCACTCTTTGATCCTTACACCAGGAAGAAGAAAGCAAGATATCACCAACAGAGTCAATGTCATCTCGACCCCTCGAGTACCTGGCATCACCTCAGGTAATGTTTCTCGAAATGGAAAAGAAAACGTGGAATGAACTGTCTTTCAATTGCCAAATAGGTGAAAGCATGAGTGAAGAACACATGGTAAATATAATTACCTAGCATGCAAAACAAAGAGTGACAAAGATTGTTTTTGCACCTTTTTGCTTCCTTAGGACTGCCCTGGGTGCCATACGAGCTATAGATTGCCTTTGATGAGGTAAAGACGGATCCGATTATGGCCTCATTGACCGTGTCAATCTATAATCTATCTGACCCAGCCTTAAAAACATTCAATGATCTAGGCTCCACTACTCTCTGGGAAAGAGAATTCCACAGGTGAATGACCCTTTGACAGAAGATTCAGTAGTTAAATTCATGGAAAGAACAATTCCAGGCACAGGGAGGACTCAAAATGTTCCCTCTCCTTGCTGCCTTTTAACACAATTCAGAAAGTCTCTCATTGCAGATCCTCAAACTTCTCCTAAGCTCCTTGTCCTTAATCATCTGACCAATGTGCTTGCTTCTACAGTTTCTCCTTCAGATAGATGTTGGTGATCTTCAGCAAGTCTTGTGCCCTGTGTGCCCAAGACTCGCCTGAAATGTTGGTAATCACGCTATTATCTTTGCTCCTGTGTTCGGGCCCAGTATTGATCTATTAGTGTCAAGACAGAGCTGAACTTACAGGTCACGGCGTAAGGCTGTTAACATGAGTGAAAAAACTGCAACATGGCATAAATGCCAAGTGTAATTGCCATAAACGTGGGTCAGAACTGGCAGCTTCCATCCGCAACCAACATAGCATCGCTGTTTCTGGGTATCATTCTAGATCTCATCAGTAAACTTCACCGTTGATTGTAAAAATCACACCTAATAACCCTCTCAAACAACTGAGCACGGTGGATCCATGAACTTCTCTTATCATCTAAAATCTCTCCAAATTTCTAATGATGGATTGAAAAAACATTTAATTGCTTCGACCGTGGCATTTGAAGAATCACCTGGAAAACAGAGTGGGGAGGGGGGGGTGGTGTGTGTGTGTGTTTGGGGGGGGCGGGGGGGGGGGGGGGGGAGAATCTTCTGCTCTGCAGTTAATAACATGGAGCTGAAATAGAACAGTTGCCCTCACAGAGTTAAACCTCCGAGCTACCTCTTACGGTTTGTTTTTTGCCTGTTCAGATTTATTTAACTGCAGTTGCCTTTGCCGACAACAGGATGGATGTGGGCCTGTCTGCGAAATATGCAGAATCCGGAAAGCTCATGAATTTATTCAAGCTTTAATGCAAGAGGATCGGATTTTTCAATGTTCTCATAAAATTAACAATTTTATCATTAAATCAGATGACATTCAGAGTTATTTTCAGCATATTTTTTTTTGGTGCGCGCCTTCAGTATATGTAAAAAAAAAAGTCAGCTGCATTTTGACCCACAGGAATGAAGGGAAATGGAAATTAGGAGCGACAAATTGCACATTTTCTGGATTGCGCTTTGCCTGAATTCTTTGTAATTGGAGTTGCCCGTCTTATTTTACTGAGACATTTTCCATTGCATTTGCTCAATGTGGAGATCCAGTCAGTATTTTATATTTTTGTGTGTTTGCACATAAACCTATTAACATTGAGCTCAATAACTTCTGTAACTGTTTTCAAAATGGACACTGATTCCTCCCTCTGTCCCCATGTCACTTTAATAAGCGGATGGCCACCAATTGACATCACACACTGAACATCCTTAATGTCAAATAACCCATGAAAACAGTGCTCAGACCCTAACCCTTATCCTGTTGCAAAGGTTGAAACTCTGAACCATTGACGAATTCAATCATTGCTCTGTTCAATGAAGAAGGAATCTGTACAGTCACACAATCATTCTTGCAATGAGCTTTTTTAACAAACAGCCAAAACTGAATCTGTTATTTCATAGAATCACAACAGGGCCATTCGGCCCATCGGGTCTGCACTGACCCTCTGAAAGGTTACCCTCCCTAGGGTCAGGGCCCCACCCTATTCCCTTAACCCAGTAACTCCATCTAACCTTTTTTGGGCACTAAGAGGCAATTGATCAAGGCCAATCCACCTAAACACCATATCTTTGGACTGTGGGTGGGGGGGAGGGGGGGGGGGGGGGGGGCCACACGGTGCAGTGGTTAGCACTGGGATTGCGGCGCTGAGGACCTGGGTACGAATCCCAGCCCTGGGTCACTGTCCGTGTGGGGTTTGCACATTCTCCCCATGTCTGCGTGGGTTTCACCCCCATAACCCAAAGATGTGCAGGTTAGGTGGATTGGCCATACCAAATTGTCCCTTAATTGGGAAAAAATAAATAATTGGATACTCAAAAATTTAATAAAAAAGCTTTGGACTGTGGGAGGAAACCGGAGCACCCGGAGGAAACCCACACAGACAAGGGGAGACAGTGCAAACTCCACACAGTCACCCAAGGCCAGAATTGAACCCGAGTCTCTGGAGCAGTGCTGACCACTGCTGCCCCGTGCTGCCCCTTATCATTCGACTAATGCCCGTTTTGTTACCCCCAGATTATTTTTTTCTTGCAGTCCATCAACTGCTTTCTTAGAATGGGGGATAAGCTATTCAAAAGTGCCCGAGTACATTTTGTGTTTGATTGAGAGATGTAAGTAGAAACCATTCTCCGCACAATATCGCTTTCTGGTTGGTATCTACAGGCAAATCGATACTGGTGAATTTTATTGCCTCACCTCAGTATCTGCATTTATTGATCTGTTTAAATTGAGACCTTTTAACTTGTAAAAGCACTGCTTAACCTGTTTGATCTGTCTTACCTTTTAATATAATAATGCATTCATTTTATACGAGATAGTGCTCGTTAGCCAAGACCAGCTCCTTTACATTGAGAATCTGTCACAACGCAGTGTTGTGAAAACATGAAAGGCTGCATATATTTATCCCCACTTGAAATGATTTTTTTTATGCTCCTCTTTTCTGCACAGAAGACAACCGTTACTTTAAAAAAATATATTCTGAAATTACTCCAGGAACATTAAATCACCCAACTCTGAAGCAAATAAAAATAATTTTACCTTGTCTGGGGCATGGAGCGCAGTGGTTGTTTTCTGGTGCATTTCATTGGGAATCTGTGTAAACGTAAGATATAAAATCAAAAGGTAGATTACATTTATTACTGGTGATCGGACAAATGGACAATGGAACACACCAATCAATGAATCAATGCATTCGTGTTAATAAACTGAGAATAGTCAATTGGGCCAGTATACCACAGGTTGAAAGTGCACAACATGTTAAATAGCCTGTACACTTCTTCGGTTAGGCCTGAGTTTAGTGTCAATGAAGCTATTTTAAACTTTTTTAAACTTATGCTTTTCCTGCATCAAGCACCCCTGGCTCAGCAATGGCAAACCAGCAATGGTGTAAAACTCCTAGGGGATTATTTTGGATATTGCCCCAAAATGGGCGGAGTGCGATGCACAATTTATCTGTACCTGACAAGTGGCATTCTCATTTTATGTTGTCTGCTCTTTTCAATGATTCCAGCTTTCAGCCAGCACATTGTATGAGTCGGGGGACTAAAATTGTAGCTTCCCAGCATGACCTAAAGCTAGCCTGCATCTCTTAAAGAGGACATGCATTTTGGCTATGGTATAGGAAGTGAATCTGAGCTGGGAATCAGCGAGGAGTGGTATACTGCGGGAGAGAGTTGACTCCAAAGGTTTTAAGCACTGCACTGGAGGCTTTGGTGGAGGAAATGGAAAGTAGGAGGGGTGCTCCTTATACCAGGAGGCATTCCAAAAGGCAAAGGGTGCAGATAACCCTGGAGGCCAATGCCAGCAGTGTAGCCCAATGGCCCTGATGAAAGTGCCGCAAGAAGTGCAATGACCTCACATGACTGGTCAAGGTCAGAAAATGCATCTTCAAATGCCATATCCTACCAACTGCACAACCAACCCGAACACTGCTCCAGCCATCCCCATCACTCACCTACCAATGGTCTCCATCAATCAGGTCTCATTGCTTCGCCTCATCCTCACAAAGACAATACTGCATGGATCACAAACTCACAGCTTACAGCTTGCACACAGTGCCAGCTATACAATCATGGCAACCACATCAGCTAAACATTCAAACCAAAGGCAACAGGAACTAAACAGAGGTGGCCCAGCACAGCTATATGTCCGTGTAGGAGATGAACGGGGTGACATGGTGGCACAGTGGTTAGCACTGCTGCCTCACAGTGACAAAGGCCCAGGTTCAATACCTCCCTTGGGTAACTGTCTGTGTAGAGTTCGTATGTTTTCCCCGTATCTGTGTGGGTTTTCTCTGGGTGCTTTGGTTTCCTCCCACAGTCCAAAGATATGCAGATTAGGTGGGTTGGTCATGCTAAATTGCCCCTTATTGTCCATAAGGTTAGGTGGGGTAACTGGGTTATGGGGCTAGGTTGGGGGGGTGAGCCTGGTAGGGTGCTCTCTCAGAGGGTCGGTGCATACTCAATGGGCCGAATGGCCTCCTTCTGCACTGTAGGGATTCTAGGATTCTATGAAGTGAACCATTTTTAGGATGCTCATTGCTGAGGTGGTGCCAGCAGTGGAGCTGAAAGCGTTGAAGATGGTGGTGTTCTCATACCCACTTCTCGTTCTCACATCCCATGTCCTCCTCATCCCCATTCCTTTTCTGAGCTATAAAGTTCACATGGTGTAAGCATGCACATTTTTCTTTCAGCACATTCCTTCCTCCCCGTCCATCCCCAACTTACCACTACCATATTCCTGTGCCTTTTCCCTGTCAGATAGCCAAGGGGTGTCTGTTGACCAGACAGTGCAGGGACACCAGGAAGAGATGAAAACACAGCTTTGTGTCACATGGCTTTACACTTGCTGTCACCGGTCAGGGACTAACACTGAATTAGAGACGGGTAATGCGCATGGTGGTTCATTGGGTATGAGTGGACTGCAGGCAGAGTATTGGCCAAGGATAGTAGCTTGCCGGAGGACTGCGGTACCGTTCAGCTGAGCACCTCAACGGGGCAGGCTGCAAAAGGACAGGCAACTGCACAACAAAGCAATTGGTGCATTTGGAAGCATGCAATTCATGTCAAGGAGGAGTTTAGCATTAACTGGTCCAGATTTACGCAGAGCTTCAAATCCAGATTTCTAGCGCAGAAATGTGTCCAATTCTATTCGAACACATGTGGCTCCAACCAAAGTACAACTTCTGGTCGATGATTTTGCAGCTTCCATTGCTGCAGTGTCGAAAGGGTGAAAAGGTTGCTCTGGAAGCTGAGACCACTATCATGTAAGGTTTTTCTTTAATTCTCTCAAGGGATGTAGGTGTCATTGTCAAGGGCAGCACTTCTTGTCGATCCCTAACTTCCCTTGAACAGAATGGCTTGCTGGGCCATTTCAGTGGGTCGGTAAGAGTCAATCACATTATTGCGAATCTCAAATCACAAGTAGGCCAGGCCAGGTGAGGATGGCAGATTTCCTTCCCTCAAGGACATTGGTCAACCAAATACACCATTACTGAGAACAGCTTTATATTTCAGGTTTTTGGGCAGCACGATGACACAGTGTGTAGCACTGCTGCCTCAGGGCGCCGAGGACCCGAGTTCGATCCCGGCCCCGGGTCACTGTCAATGTGGAGTTTGCACATTCTCCCTGTGTCTGCATGGGTCTCACCCCTACAACCCAATAAGATGCGCAGGGTAGATGAATTGGCCATGCTAAATTGCCCCTTAATTGGAACAAAAAAGAATTATAGAACATAGAACAGTGCAGCATTGGGTACTCTAAATTTATTAAAAGATATATTTCAGTTTTTTTTTAATTGACGGAATTTAAATTTCGCAAACTGCCCTGGTGGTATTTGACCCAGAGCGTTAGTCTGGGCCTCTCGATCACTAGTCCCGTGACATTACCACAATGCCACCGTCTGCCCCAATAAAGGTAGCTGGCTGCTATCATGCCTCATGGCTTCAGTGTGTAAAGGGGCTTGTGAGGTGTCACAGCAGTTCAGCAATCTGTCCCCCAACAAATGACTGGGATTGCTGAGTGGGAGTGGCAGGGGTTCCACATGCCCTTGCCAACTCTGGAAGTCAGTATTCATGCTCCCACCACTGTGATTCCATGTGTGCCCTTATATTGCCTGTGCCAGCTAGTCAGCCCAGACTGCTGCCGCTCATGCCGAGATGGTGCAGTCCACAGACTGGCAATCTAGGCCCAGAGCTCAAGGTCATCCTCCAAAGCCATCTGCAGGCTCCACCAGTGAAAGTCAACAGCTTTTCAGCAACCATTCTGCAGCCGCTGGGCTGGCACTCCTTAGGTGCATTCGGCCAGAAAAAGGCTCAGAGAAGACAGGAACTGATGGAATGCCCAAAGTAATCAGCTGATTTATGAAGACATTATGGCATGATTTTATTTATAAATTTAATTTGGAATGATAATTTTGTTTTGATTTTACATTGTGTCCAAAGGGAAGGTAAAGTGGGGAATGGGGAACTGGGATTGCAGTTGCTAGTCTTCAATCGGATGAGCTCTTTATGAACAGTGCTTGTGGACAGGGAATGTCCAGGTTACCTTCTCCAACCGTCCCCTTTTTCCTTCTCCTTCTTAGTTTTTCTCCTTCAAGCTGTTGGCAAGCGCTGTCGCCTCATGATGCCAAAGTCATGTACCATGCAGCTGACCTCCGAGAGTTTAGAGAGACTGCTCTGCCAAGTTCTACAGGGATCCCCCAGAGTACTCCAAGAAATGGAAGATCTGGTTCAGCACGTCAATAGTCTGTTCTATCATTTGGTGTGTGGCAGCATGATTCGATTTTCATTATATATATACTACCCATTTGTGGGTGAGTTTTGCACTTAATTCATTAGCCATCATAAACCATTGGTTTGCCATGGTAGCTCAAATTCAATGGGCACAAGAGAATGCCACAGAATAATGGCATCATGTCTGCTACTGAATACCATGCATTGACCTGCATAAATGTTACACATGGTTGTCCACCAGCTATGTTGAGGGAGTGAAATCACTTTCAACTCCTGGATAAAGCAGAGTTAGCATGTGGCATCTAATAAACTATTTGTCTGGAGTCAAAGGAGGCCTACGTCATGGGGAAGCCTGAAATGCTAGTAAAGCTGCATGCTTGCCTCCCGCAAGAGGGAATGAAATGCAGTTAGCTCTCATCGGGTAGAAAGTCTCGGTGACTTCCCATACACAACAGTGGATGGCTTGCTGTAAGGTGTAGCCAATATCTGCAGCTCCAGTGTATATAAGGTGCCAGACAGATAAATGATAATTGCCATGGTCACCTTCACATCCAGAGGAAATGTGGTCCTGGCCTGCACCAAGGTTGAAGATGCGGCTACAGTCGGTGGCAGTGAGGATGTCCCGATTGAAATGTAAGCATTTCATACATTGTTCCTAGCTGAGATTCAAATTGCTCCCTGAACAGCTGGGCAATTATCAGCGCCTATTTAGAGCCCTTTCCCCCCCAATCCCCTCCTCCTCTTGCATGACCTCTGTTCATTTTCTAAGTCACGCTGTATTTCAAGGGTACAGATATTAGTGCACCCAGGTCTGGAAGCAACTGGTTTGTGCAGCAGACTTGATGTGAGCTAAAGTCCTTCGGCATTTACCATACCACTTCCTGTAGATTTTTTTCATTTGAAATAACTGTGGAAAGGGTAAAACAAGGCAACAACCAGCAAGTAACCTAAAAGTAGCTTTTAAATAGCATTGTTCGAGGTCCCTCCTGCTGCTGAATGTTGGCCATCTGTGCAAGGTAAAGCGAGTCTGGTAACTTGGTGAATGAGCTCCAAAATGGCAGCACTGACATCATTGTGTGGCGTTGTGTTCTGATTGCCGGCATGATCTTCCTCTGCTCCATGTGTCCAGCAACTTCTTAATGCACCTTCAGCAATATGTCATTTGGATTGCATTTTCCCATTGTTATATCCTGCATGGGTCTTACAGGGTAGGGATGATCCATTACCCAGTGTAGCTTGGAGAATATGAGCTCCCCCACCAATAAGGTTAATGAGATTCATGTGTCCTTGTATAAATAGAATCAACCAGTCAGGCATCGACTAGAGAAGACCCAGTATCAAACTACTTGAGCTGTACATAATAGTCAGTGTGTTGCTACGGACTCTTCATTGCGCCTTACAAAACCCATAAGTATGGGTGCACACTCCAGATGTCATTTGGAGCTCCATAGGCACTCTTGGGTGCCAAACAAATGGGGAGTAATTAACCGAATGTTTTGCCCGTCTACCCTGGCCTAACTACCTGCCTGTACTTTTGCTTCAACGAACATCTCCAACTGCATATGTGTGACATTTCATTCCCACAACAGGCATCTCAGCGGCCTCCTCTGTGAGCAGTTTTGTCATTTAGAGCTTAATTGTGGAGAGTTTTCTGATCCAAATTGGCATCCACAAGGAACTCAGCTGAGGTTCTATATTACATTATGAATAGACACTTATTCCACCAGTTAAAGGCAGCGTGTTAGCTCAGAGCACCACCCAATCCTTCAACTGCATTGAAATTGGACACTGTTATCTACTCAAATCTCAAAAAGCAATCTGTGCGAATTGTACATGGTGTCATCTTAACAGCCAAAAGACAAGAACTCTGTCCCACTTTGCTTTCAAGCCACCATTTACTGTCTCTTATTAAAATGTGTTTCTTGGCCCAATTCAAATGTGACCTGTCATCTTGCTGAAAAACATAGTCCGTCACAAAGTTGTGAGGGTTTTTTTAATGAGACAAAGATAACTGTCCTTTCTGTTGCTTACTGCGATGAGTCAGTTGCACTTCCCCATGTAACAACAAACAAACAAAAGCAAAATGTTATCAGCTTTAATCTGTGAACTTCTCTCTGATCACTCCCACTTCCCACCCCGTGTGGATGGCAGGTGAGCTAGTGCCATTAGGCTTATTTGAAAATGATCCCACTGTTATGATTGCGCCCCAAATGTCCCCCCCCCCCCCCCCACCCACCGAGCTGGTGCTTTGTACGGTTAAATACATTGAGGCCCTTTACTGCTCTCATCATAGATTTTCAAGCTGTAGCAACCTCCTTTCCGCTTACTGTCTCATTTTAAGGGTTCAAGAAGAGAAGGCTTCATGAACACCTTGTCAAGGGCATTTAATAATGGCCCAGAAATGCTGGCCTTGTGAGTGACACCCACCTCCCAAGACTGCATTTAAAAAAAGCAGCTGGCATGCCGATGAGTTTTGAGTGTTGTAGTCGTCACCTGATAACAGGGCATTCATTCCCGGCAGTTTGACCGTTTTTGCAACATGCTAAACTGCCGAGGACCAATACAATAATGGCGGAATGATTACAGTATTGTTATCAAATCAGACGGAAGTAATTGATACTTTCTATTTTTTCTGCAGCGAGCACGGAAAAGCGAACCCGTGTGCTCATTTTTAAAAATGCCATTAATGATCTTATCCGGAGAATCTGCGGTGAATGCAGTGTTTGAGCACGACTTAAGAGATTGTTTTACATGAATGCAGCATTGCATGGCGGCTCGGGAAGAAAATTAATACTTCCTTTCTGGGTGAAGTGGTGGTGGGTGGGGGTGGTGTGGGGTGGGGAGGGGAGGGGGTGGTGGTGCGGCAGAGAGGAGGCCCAGCTGCTTCAATTTGGAATGCATCAAAAATGTGCGCAAGTCACTTTGTGCAGTCGAAAGCAGTAGTTGACAGGAACTTAATATGACCAGAGTCCCACAGAAAGGCTTTATGCTGCCGTGTTACAATAATCAGAATGTCAAATCACGCTCACTATTAGGACAAGTGATTTGATCCGGTGCAATGTCCCATAACAAACCCTGGGAATTTGAATGTTCATGGCCGTACTGCACAGTGGTCTGTGCAATGACTGCAATGTCCCAAAGGCGGTAAGAATGCCAGTCGCTGAGTGGACTTGAGCATTAGTACGTTTCTTGCTGCAAAAAGAAAAATAACTTGCCCTACTTATCGTCTACAATAAAACACAGGGTGCACATATACTAACAGCGGAGGGCAGAGCAAAATAACAAATGTGACATAAAATGACTATCAATTTTCACATCGGCAAGGATCAGCATATCATTTTTTATAAATTGTGGGCAGAGACTCATACAGCTCAGGTGGAAGGCCCATTACATTTCCACCAGCTCCTCAATAGAGCTAATCAGACCCAAGCATGAATTCTTCCCCCATTGCCCTGTCATTTAAGTTTACTAGGTTAAGGGATGATTTGATCAAAGGTTTCAACTTACAGTATTAAGGGGATCTGATTGGGTAAATTGGGAGAACTGATTTCTGCTAGTTCTTATGGAGTCTAAATATTAGAACCAGCCCTTTCAGGAGTCAAACTAAAAAATACTTCTTCACACAAAGGGGGGGGAAAGATTTGGAATTCTCTTCTGCAAATGGCAATTGAAGCTCGATTAATTATTCATTCTAAAATTGAGATTGTTAGTCAAAGGCATTAAGATGAGTGAAAGGTGGGTTTCTGCAGTTCAGTTGCAGATCAACGATGATCTCACTGAATGATGGAACATGCTGGAGGGGTTAAATGGCATTTTTCCTCTTCCTACTTTCGTTGTCATGTCTATATCCAATTCCCTGTTGAAAGCGATGACTGAATTTGCTTCCACTACCCTTTCAAGCTTCGCAGGTGATGTTAGCAATGATGGGTGCTCCTGTTTAGCACTATTTTAGATTGGCCCTGCAAGGTCAATCTGCGTGGAGGGTCTGTGTGGAGTTTGCACTTTCTCCCCGTGTGGGCGTGGGTTTCCTCTGGGTGCTCCAGTTTCCTCCCACAGTGCAAAGATGTGCAGGTTCAGTGAATTGTCCATTGGTCAAAGGTTAGGTAGGGTTACGAGGATAGGAGCAGGGGATTAGGCCTCGGTAGGATGCTCTATCGGAGCAAGGACTGGTGCAAACTCGATGGGCTGAATGGCCTCCTTTTGCACTGTAGGAATACTATGATTCTATTCTCTGCTTTTAAAAGATCCAGCAAAGGCTTGTGTGCAGAATGTCACCCTGTAGTTGTTCTTACATACACAATGCGGCAGACATGAAGAGCACAATATTAAGGGCAGCACAGTGGTTAGCACTATTGCATCAGAGCGCCAGGGACCCGGGTTCGATTCCCGGCTTTGGTCACTATCTGTGCGGAGTCTGCACGTCCTCCCCGGGTCTGCATGAGTTTCCTCCGGGTGCTCCAGTTCCCTCCCACAAAGTCTGGAAAGTTAGGTGAATTGGACATTCTGAATTCTCCCTCAGTGTACCGAAACAGGCACCAGAGTGTGGCAATTTGGGGATTTTCACAGTACTTCATTGCGGTGTTAATGTAAGCCTACTTGTGACACTAATAAATATTATTATTATTCCCCTTTATCTGTCATCTTAACTGTCAATAAAATAAGGGAGAGATGGTTGGAAATAAATGGGTGTAAGAAATATTGTTCTGTTTTAGTAAACATGCGGGCCTCTATTTGCTGTGTTCACTGCATGCGGTGAATGCTCTGTGCAGTATTTCCCGCTAGACAATGCACAAGGCATTTTTACCTGAAACTTCCAAATGATTATTCAACAAACAACATGCCCTTCAACAACAAATGGAGTTTCAACGCGTTAGCTTTTCACATTTATACCAGAACTGTTTTGGCATTTAAACTCGGTGACACTCGTTTGCCATTATTCGTGTTGCTGTTCCTAATCGCGGGACGATGTCGCAGAAATGATGCTATGCAGCTCTGCAGAGTGAATCAAGGCTGTGTGGGTAGTATCTCCACATGCACTGATGGAACTGGTTGGTTAGCTACATAAAATAAAGGACTTAAGACACATTGCAACAGCACTGGTCATTTGAATCTATGCATGCTAAACTGAGCGTTTGCCCCTCAAAAGGATATTTGAGGTTGACACTACAATTTTACGTGTTGCATGTAAATCAACCTGCTCTCCCCCCGATCTCCAGTTCGACTGCCTTTATCGAATGGTACTTCCTATCAACGATATTAACGGGTTCAGGCATCTCCTCATGGTTTGGGTTTTGTTTGCATTGTAAGCCGTAGTTTATTTCTTCTGCAAAATACATTTTGCATGTACAACATTGCAGATCAATGTCACTTTATCTCATTCAAAACTAAGAAGAGGTCTGCAAGAATAATATTTAAATTTCATGATCTGGAGGAATCATGTTCAAAGACATATTGTTGTGTGCCAGTGGATGGTTGCACTGTCCTAAAAATCAGCAAAGCAACATTAAATGAAATTGCGCATCTTTTAAGAGGTCAGGCTTGCAATATGACCAGAATTATTGTAGGCCTTACTTTTAAATAATTGATTCTTGTAATCAGTTTTAATGTGAAACAGTGCTTTCAATTTCATACTATTTGTGCATGGTTAAATTTTATTAAAGGCAAATTATCAGTACGGTAAAACATTGTTGTAAATTGCCTTAACTGCTGCAGTGTCAGCTATTCTGCTGTGGTGGCTTTTTGACTTCAGTCTTTTTTTTTCTCTTTGTTTCGCTTCCCTATTATTTAAACGATTTGGCCCAAAGAAAGCATGCACTATTTTGCAATTTCTGTGGCGGTCTTTTTCTTTTGAATAAATAAGTCATTTTACATTGGTAAAAGTGTGATTCCGTCATTAGCAGCGCTCTCTACCTCCAGCTCTGTGTCAGCCCTGAACGTTTTGCACGGGGGAGTGAGCCTCTTCTTGCCAGGGCCAAACATTATCTCCGCTGAATGATCCCGTGTATCTAGGATCAGTAATTTGACACCAGCAACTCCTGAAGAGATGTCCTGACCCTTCAGTGTCAAACACTAGTAACCAACCAGCTCGCTACAGCAAGTCGAGCAGACAATATGCTGAAAACTCAGCTCCAAACAGCTGGAAACGGTTACTTCACAACAACACTAGCTGAGGGAACTGATGCACTCTGTTAAATATCACAGCAATTCATACACCCACTGGTTAAAGACTCCAAAATGCTCAATCTCCCAAATTGACAACTTCTCTTTTTTTTTCCTTTTCTATTCTGCTCACTTTCATGTCTTTAAACTCTGTGGTTTGTGCACCAGATGGATTATGAAAGCAGGATAAAAATAATTTCACCATAGCTAGATATTCACCACGAGCTAAATGTCTATGTGTTTTTTATTAAGTTCGCCTTAGATGCGTCGATATTTAAATTCCAGTATATCAGTTTACAACCCGGAATGTTTCTGCAAAATTATTTTATGAATAGCCTACGCACCTACCTGCCGACGCAGTTTAAATCACCCATTTTTTAAAATTCAAGATGTATGTTGAGCAAATTTGCAAAGGCTGGGTTTAAATGCTCACTTTCTGAAGCATCAGCTATTTGCCACCTTTCTCAGATTTCTGTTACGATCAATGCATCCTGCTGAATTGCTGCCTACAATGTGAATTTCATCCAATTTACAGCATTACACATTAAAGAGGTCCACGTCTCTTTGCCATAACCTTGAAGTGGTACCAAATACATGAAGTTTACAGTTGTTGCAGAGCAGCTGGATGGCAACATGAGAATGTTAACAAAGAAAAGCGCCACAGTGATGTTGTACATTAACCACCTATCCTTTTTTTTTGCATTTGGATTTTGATTAAAGACAATATGCTTTATTGGCACTCTGCTAACTACAAGGAAAACGGAATAACCTTCAATGTTCTCACCGTTAGAAATGTCCATTTCATAATGAAAATTAAAATTCATAACGTCTCCTGATATGGCATGAACACCTCCTACATAAACGAATTCCGGCCTCTGAAAACTTTCCATCCACACAGTATTCAAACAGAATACAGCATGCTAAACATACCAAGGGGCTTTTCTTTCTATTTTCTTATTACTGTTGTTCAATTAGCCCCACTGTTTCATTCAATGCATGCATGTGAGGACATTAATATGCACTGGCAGTTCCCACAAACAATATTCCTCTCAAGCTTTTCCAAGCTAGCATGCAATAACTGGCACAGAATGCAGTTTTAAAAAAATCAGCAAAATAACGCTCAGCCAGTAACTGTGCCCACTTCATGCATTAAAAAAATCCCAAATTCAAAATTTGAATTCTGTTCCTAAGTACCTGGTTTTACACCAGCAAATATATCTAACGTGTTACAGATTAAAGTCAATGATATTCCCAATGACGTGAAAAAAACAAATCTGCTATTGCTGTGGGAATTAAAAGTATAATTCTTGGCATACTGTCAGAGTAGCCCTGGAGTGCCAAAGGTATGTTAGGGGTGTAGGCACCCGTAGTGATAATGGTAACAGGAGTGGAGATAACACACATGGGTATGTTACAGTCATAAAACTGATTTGAAATTGTGTATTATGTAACACAGTGACTGCGCCGCTTGACTTTTTTTGCACACTTAAATTTATTTTTCAACAATGAGCAAAAACAAAGAAAAAGGATTAAGTGAAGTTGAGAATAAAAGACATCGGAGAAGCATATGTCAAAATAAATGGCATTTGAATGACTTTAATAAGCATATAATAGAAAAAAAAAAACAGTCTTCACAGAACAAAAGAGAAAAGACAGAAACCATTTCTTTTTTTTTGGATAACACTACAATACTCCAGCTCGAAACAGATAATTGAAAGACATTGTCATTCCAATAAGCTCTTTGCTTATGATCTCTTCAGAATTTATGGGAGCAATTTTTTGAGAGTAGCTAATGAATCTGAATGAGGTTGTTTCAATCACTACAGTCAATGTTTTTCTCTTTCTCTTCCCACCTCCAGCAAACAAAATCACCCTTTATGACAGTATTTGTTTCAAAAGTGAAGACGCGCAAATGTTGTCGCGCCGACCAGTTTAACTTAACAAATGTTTTAACTTGACACATTTCATGAATGATTAAA
This sequence comes from Scyliorhinus canicula, assembly GCF_902713615.1. Lineage (NCBI taxonomy): Eukaryota > Metazoa > Chordata > Chondrichthyes > Carcharhiniformes > Scyliorhinidae > Scyliorhinus > Scyliorhinus canicula. Next base: position 194,347,973 of record NC_052152.1, read on the forward strand.
AAAAAGATTCAGGTTCAGACGCTGTTTGCATCGCTCAGCAGTGGGCAGGTTACACAGAGAGTTTTCATTTTGGTCAACTCTTGTCAGTGCTTCTGACACGCTGACCTTGCACGACAGAGCAAAAAAAAGAGAATGCATACTATCTAGAATTTTAAAAGTGTACATTTTAAAACATCACTTTGGTGTAAAAGAAGACTTAAGCTGACCATTTCAGCTAACGGAGCCTCCGTACACTGTCAGTAATAAAAAAATAATTTCAATCTCAGATTTATTTTTTTAAAAAACTTTAAAACATTCTCACTACAGTGACTGTGTATCTTATGAGCAAGCATTGGATTTACAACATACAGAGTCGAAACTTGACCTCTCTCTCTCCCGATTGGCAGGGATTTAGGAAATTAACCGCATTTATAAAACAAATACAGCTTCCTACTGTGTGATAACAGTTTACAACTGGAGTATCCAAAAAAAAAAACTAGTTTTTCAAACAAAAAAGTGCCGTAGTCTTAAATCTGCTAAATTCTGAAGCAATCGCCGCCGATTGGATAGCGCCAGGTATAATTAACACATTAATGGCACAAACAAAACAAAAACAAGATTTTTGCTAATATTGATATAAGTTGAGATCTGTCCATTTCCTTTTTTTCTACCAAAAAAAAAAATCTGCAGCAAAACAAAAAATAATAATAACCAAAACGACAAAGAAAGAGGTTGCGCTGAAGTTACAATGTTGGTTTCTGGTAAAGCGGAAAATTGCCCTCAACTTTCCTTCTCCACAACCCCCCCCCCCCCCCCCCCCCCCCCACACTCCCCGCGAAAAGGTTTATTTAAAAAAAAACAGCCTGCTGAAATGGTTCAGTGCATATGGACACAGTCTTGTTGCATTTATTTACAAGCTGAAAAACCGAGGACTGCATATTAACAGTAGAAAGTTCAACTATTCTGTAATAACTTCTTCCAAATAACACAAACTAGATATCAACGCCATGCCGAATGGAAAATAAACTGGTACAAAATAGAAATGACCATACATGTCCAGCATGCAGGATTGATTTTTTGTGGGGTTTTTTAAAAATGCAGTTTTTTTGTCTGTTTCACTATATGACCAACACAGGCAATACATGGATGGGGTATGTTGCAGGTAATTATCTCTTTCTCTCGCTCTTTCGCTCTCGCTCTCTCTCTCTCTAACAATTCTCAAGCAGGCATATGGATGGGGTGTTATAGATGATGGATGGCAGGCGCTTGGGGGACTCACATGAAGAAATCTGGAGATGGTGGGCTGTCACTGGTGGAGCCAGCCTCTCTGAAGCCATTGCTGGCGAGTTTCTCACACTTGAGTTTGTAGGCGTCTCGCTCCCTCATCAGCCGAGCCACCTCTTGCTTGAGCTGCTCGACCTGCTGAATGAGCTGCGTCTTCTCGTTCTCCAGCAGGTGCTTCTGCTGCACCCGCTTGTACCTGCAGGACTGAGCGTAGCCCCGGTTCTTCAGGGTCCGCCGTTTCTGCTTCAGGCGGATCACGTCGTCCTTGGTGAAGCCGCGCAGGTGCCGGTTCAGCTCCCGCACCGACATGCTGACCAGCTGCTCGTCGGAGAACCGGTCTTCGGCGTGCAGGCTCTGGTGGTGGGGCGAGCTCTGGATCTGCTGGGAGCCGGACGAGGTGGAGGAGGCGGGCGAGCTGTGCTGCTGGTGGTGGCCGGGGTGCTGGTGGTGGGCGCCCGGGTTGGCCAGCTCGTCGGGGGGTACCCCGCCGTACGGATGGTGGTGGTGGTGGTGATGGTGGTGGCCCCGGTAGCCATCGTAGCCCTGCAGTTGCTGCACGGTGTGGTTGCTGCCAATGAGAGCTTCCACCGCGTCCTCCGGCGTGAAGTTCAAAGCCTCCGGGTTCAGCTGCTGGTAGTTGGTCGTCATCCAGTACAGGTCTTCCAGGTGAGTCTTCTGCTCGGTGGGACTGAAGCTGGGCGAGGAAGGCACCGAGCTGCAGGGGGTGCTGATCGGGGTGGAGGACACCGAGCCCGTGGGCTGCAGCCGGTTGCAGTGTCTCCCGGAGCGGTCAATCCCCAGGGGCTCCTTCTTCACGTCGAATTTCATCAGGTCAAAATCATTGACATACTCCATGGCAAGCGGGCTGGTGGGCAACTCTGCATTAATAGCCAGCTCTGTAGTCATTGCTTTGTGGGGAGTCGCTGACACTATTTAAAGTCCCTCTTTTCTTCCTGGATGTCCTGGGCTGCTGCCGTTCGTTGTCTTTCTGCTGCTCGCCCCGGGTTGGTACAGATAGTCCTTGATCGTCTCCTTCCCTCCTCCTCCTCCCCCCCCCCCCCCCCCCCAGCACTAGCACCCCCGCCACCCCCTTCAGCCTCTGTGCACGGGTGGCTCGGAGTTCAAGTGAAACTTCTTTCAATGGCACAGTGCATGGGAGGGAAGCAATCGACTCTCTCTTTCGCTTGTCTCTGTCTCTTTCTCCCTCTGGCTTCCTTGTCACCAGCGGAGCGATCCCCTCTCAAAGTCGCCGGGGGCTTGACATGAAGAAATCAGCCTCTCTTGAAGCGAAGAAGTCTTCCCCCCCCCCCCCCCGCTCCAAAAAAGAGGGGATCGACATTCAATTGAAAAAAAAAAACAGCAACACCCCCTCCCAAAAAATAAACAGCAACCTGGGAGGGGGTAGGAAGCAAGGGAAAGAGGCAGAAAGTACCCCTTTGCGGGGGGGGTTGGGGGGTTGCCCCTGCAAAGCTGCTGAGCCCACGGTGCAAGTTCGAAGAGCTCCTCTCCCCACACCGAGATGAAGTAGAAATGGGAAAAGCTGCCTGTTTGCAAAAAAAAAAAGGCAGGAGGTTTTACTGTCGCTGCTCCGCCGGGCTCAGCTTTGCCTCTCTGCAAGAGGAGGAGGAGGAGGAGGAGAGGAGGGGGGGGGGGGGCGTGGGGAAAATATTTTTTTAAAAAAATCACCCACAGCCAATCTGCTGCTGATCAGGCACCTTTTAGCACAGATTGCAAATCTCCCCTTTTTTTTAAACAGTATGGGCAGCCCCCCCTCCCCTCCCACCTCCCCTGGAGGCGGGGCTCACGCCACCCCCCTCACCAATCAGCGCCTCCATACCGAGGAATTAGCATAATAGGATAGAAACAAGGGAAGTGGAGTTTGACAATTAGAGCCAATCAGCTGACAATCAGCTGGGCAGCCCGACTGCTGCCAATCCAGCCTTTGGGCCAGCCCAGAGAGACAGGCGAGAGACATTTGCACAGGATTCTGTCCCCTTCCCCAGCCCACAGACAGAGGCTCATATCCACCCCCCCCCCCCCCCCCCCCCAGCGTAGCCCAAAGACATGTACAGTGACAAGCACAGCAGGCAGAGACAGAGCCTTTTCCTCACCTCATGTATAAGGGGCTGGTTTAGCACACTGGGCTAAATAGCTGGCTTTTAAAGCAGACCAAGGCAGGTCAGCAGCACGGATCCAATTCCCGTAGCAGTCTCTCCGAACAGGCGCCGGAAAGTGGCGACTAGGGGCTTTCCACAGTAACTTCATTTGAAGCCTACTTGTGACAATAAGCGATTTCCATTTCATTTTTTTTTCGTTTCATATACAGAGCCCCCTCTACCCCCAGCCCATAAGCAAAGCCTCCTCCCTCTCCAGCCCATATACAGAGCCCCTCTCCCCCCAGCCCATATAGAGAGCCCCTCTCCCCAGCCCATATACAGAGCCCCTCTCCCCAGCCCATATACAGAGCCCTCCTCCCCCCAGCCCATATACAGAGCCTCCTTCCTCTCCACCCCTCCTCCCAAAGCCCATCCCCCATCCATATACAGAACCTCCATCCCAGCCCATATACAGAGCCCCCTCTCCCCCAGCCCATATACAGAACTTCTACTCCCCCAGCCCATATACAGAGCTGCCTCCCGCAGACCATATACAGCCTCCTGCCCAGCCCGTTTATATAGGATCCTCTCCAACCCACCCCCCTGCCCCCCAAAGCCATATGCAGATGAAATGAAAATAGATTAGATGGGGTTATGGGGGTAGGACAGGGGAGTGGGCATAGGTAAGGTGCTCTTTCAGTGGGTCGGTGCAGATTCGATGGGCTGAATTGCCTCCTTCTGCACTGTGCAGATTATTTGGACATATCGAGCCTCTTGCCCCAGCCCATACACCAAGGCTCCTTTCCCCTCAACCCATATACAGAGCATCCCACTCCAGCCGATATCCAGAGGCTTCTCCCCACCTCAACCCACACCCAGATGCTTTGTCCACCTCCCCCCCCCCCCCAGACCCTAACCAGAGGCAGTTTGCCATTGCATTCACCCCTTCACAGCCAATGAACTGAGTGAGGTTCCCCTGCCCCATCCCCTCCGCATCCATTTATAAACGCTCCTGTCCCACAGCTTCCATCCAACAAGCCATCTTTTTCCAGAGGCTCCTGGCTCCTCTGCCCGCTACACCCTGAGCAGATGAAAAATGAAAAATGAAATCGTCCATTAGTCACTTTGATTCCGCGCTCCAACACTTTTCCCTCTCCTCATTCCGCCCTTGTTTCACATTGTTGACAGAATGTGCGCTTTTCTGTCTCGGGGCTGGTTTAGCACAGGGCTAAATCGCTGGCTTTTAAAGCAGACGTAGGCAGGCCAGCAGCACGGTTCAATTCCCGTACCAGCCTCCCCGGACAGGCGCCGGAATGTGGCGACGAGGGGCTTTTCACAGTAACTTCATTGAAGCCTACTCGTGACAATAAGCGATTTTCATTTCATTTCAGCAGACTTTCCCTGTCTTCCTCTCTCACTTTTCTCTTTCTCCACCACTGGTACCTTTCTACCTCAATTCTTCTTGTGTTTCTCTGTTTGCGTTCCTCTATTCGTCTTTCTTGATCTCCCTCCTTGTTATTTTAACCGTTGCCTCTCTCTCTCTTTACCTGTCTTCCTCTCCCATAGTTGGTTACTTCTCTCTGCCTCTCTCCCTCTCCTGCATTTTCCTCTCTCCCTAACATCCTCCTTCCTCTCATTATCTCTCATCCTTTCTTTTTCTTAACACCTCGCTTTCTCTTTCTTTTAAATCGTCTTCTTTTTACTCCCTCCACCTAACATTACACTCCCCGCCCCCCCCCCCCCCCCCCCCCCGCCGCCACTATCCTCTCCGCGTTTTTTTTTAAATTAGTGTAAACTTTGAGCTGTGACAGGACGTTCGAATCGGGACTAGCCGAAGCCAGTGACAGCGTGGAGATTAAAGTGAGCCAGACCGCCCCCTGCTCACGGCCTCGCTGTCCTGAAGCCAAAGTGCAGTGTTTGCTCTGCAAGGGAGAGAGAGAGAGAGAGAGGGTGGGAGTCCGTTCAAAAGTTGTTTAAAGCAAAGGTCGAAAGCAAGCGCGTTCTGCTGAGGTTTAAATGCAAGGGCCTGTAATAATTGCAAATGAATATCTAAACTCAATCAAATCCATGACATCTCCTTCGCGCTGGTATGCAGTTAACGTAAACAACTTGACACCATTCTTAAAATATACTTTATAATTTAGCTTCGGAGAAAATCGTTACTTTGCACCACAGTGGATCGATACTCTTCTCCATCGTTAACAGATTATTAACCTCTCTCCCACTCCCACCCCCACCCTTCCCTTTTCTCAAGACACTGGCACGAAAGAACGCAGCTTCACTCCTTTGTGCAATATTTATTGTAAATTAAAGTGTCCCCCCCCCCCCCCCCCCCAAAAAAAAAACAATCAAACCAGCGATTGGCTGCTGGGGTCCTTGTACAAATGCATCATACTTCGTTGCAACTCTATACGGATTCGTCAATGACTGGTCTGGGATGTTTCAACACACACGCACTCACTCACTCACTCACTCAGAGAGCAAGCTCTTACAAAGTGCGACCCCGTGTGTTCAGATCAGAGCACAGGGGGGGTGGGGGATGGAACCAGAGCAGGAAACGTGAAAGGAGAAAAGCAGTCAAGCTGCTCCAGCAAAGCGCGGGGCAAGAACCCGTTTCTGGTTTTCAGCACAGCTCCGCAGCTACTCCTGTAGAAATCCAGTTTGGAAAAATTAAACACAGCCAGTTCCAGCGGGGCAGAGCACCGCCGCACATTTTGCTTTTCAAATTGGCGCAAAATCAAGACTTGGTAAATCAGTCACTCATACCGAACGTCACTGTTGGACACGCCGGCAGCAAACAGTTGTTTGCGTCCAGCGCGTTGTCTATCTCCAGAAGTATGATTCAGCTCTCCAGGACCTGGTTATACCTCCCTCCGCATTAACTACTGACCCCTTACAGCAAGATTGCATCCATCAGTTAGCCGCGTTACTCATTTCAAATAGTTACAGGTTGTCTGTGAACCATCTCCAATTACTTTTTCTGTCAACCGTCCAACTATTTACAATGTTATATTTATAGATACAGCTAGGCAGTAATTTTGCACAAACGAGATTTAGATTGTCCAACTATCAATATCGGCAGGGGCCACTCCAGCTAGATTTCTGGACATTTAATTATGTTGGCGATATCAGCACTGCCCTGTGTATATATTATACAATCGAATTCCCAGTTTTCCCCCCAAGGAGTTGTATCCTTGATCAGGACACCCCCACCCTCTCTCCAAATCCCAGCCGGCATGTCTCTTTTTAACTAGTTCTCTCTCTCTATGTGTGTGTTTTATAAACCAAATCAGGATATAATTATAACACAACATCTGATGAAAGTCCACGGTATCCGCAGCATCCCAGTGTACCGTCTTGGTACTTCGAAATTCCAACCTGCTCCCCATCCGCCCCTCCCGTGAATAGCGGGACATTTATTGAGATGAGGGGAATCTTTCTCGTTCGGCGGCGAGTCCCTGGTAGATATCCAGAAATAAATTGTCGCTTTTACCAGGACCTCGGAGAGCTGGAAACACCTAACTAGAGAGTGACAAAAAAAAGTTTCGAACACTATCCCCACAGTTAGAAAAGATGGCATTGGCGAGGTGTGGTGTATATTGCTGAGGTGTGGTGTATATTGCTGAGGTGTGGTGTATATTGCTGAAGTGTGGTGTATATTGCCGATGTGTGGTGTATATTGCTGAAGTGTGTGTATATTACTGATGAGTGGTGTATATTGCTGAAGTGTGGTGTATATTGCTGATGTGTGGTGTATACTGCTGAGGTGTGTGTACTGCTGAGGTGTGGTGTATATTGCTGAGTTGTTGTGTATACTGCTGGGGTGTGGTGTATACTGCTGAGGAGTGGTGTATATTGCTGAAGTGTGTGTATATTGCTGATGTGTGGTGTATATTGCTGAAGTGTGTGTATATTGCTGATGTGTGGTGTATATTGCTGAAGTGTGGTGTATATTGCTGATGTGTGGTGTATACTGCTGAGGTGTGTGTACTGCTGATTTGTTGTGTATACTGCTGGGGTGTGGTGTATATTGCTGAGGAGTGGTGTATATTGCTGAAGTGTGATGTATATTGCTGAGGTGTGGTATATATTGCTGAGGTGTGGTGTATATTGCTGAGGTGTGTATATTGCTGAAGTGTGGTGTATACTGCTGAAGTGTGGTGTATATTGCTGAGGTGTGGTGTATATGAAATGAAAATGAAATGAAATGAAAATCGCTTATTGTCACGAGTAGGCTTCAAATGAAGTTACTGTGAAAAGTCCCTAGTCGCCACATTCCGGCGCCTGTTCGGGGAGGCTGTTACGGGAATCGAACCATGCTGCCAGCTTGCCTTGGTCTGCCTTCAAAGCTAGCGATTAGCCCAGTGAGCTAAACAGCCCATGAAAATCATTTCAATGAAGTTACTGTGAAAAGCCCCTAGTCGCCACATTCCGGCACCTGTCCGGGGAAGCTGGTACGGGAATCGAACCGTGCTGCTGGCCTGCTTGGTCTGCTTTCAAAGCCAGCGATTTAGCCGAGCTAAACCAGCCCCTTTGAGCTAAACCAGCCTATATTGCTGAACTGTGGTGTACATTGCTGAAGTGTAGTGTATATTGCTGAGGTGTGGTGTGTATTGCTGAAGTGTGGTGTATATTGCTGAGGTTGGTGTATATTGCTGAAGCATGGTGTATATTTCTGAGGTTGGCGTATATTGCTGAGGTTGGTGTATATTGCTGAGGAGTGGTGTATATTGCTGAGGTTGGTGTATATTGCTGAGGTTGGCGTATATTGCTGAGGAGTGGTGTATATTGCTGAGGTGTGGTGTATACTGCTGAAGTGTGTATATTGCTGAGGAGTGATGTACACTGCTGAAGTGTGGTGTATATTGCTGAGGAGTGGTGTATACTGCTGAAGTGTGATGTATATTGCTGAAGTGTGGTGTATATTGCTGAAGCGTGGTGTATATTGCTGAGGTGTGGTGTATATTGCTGAGGTGTGGTGTATATTGCTGAAGTGTGGTGTATATTGCTGAGGTGTGGTGTATCTTGCTGAGGTGTGGTGTATACTGCTGAAGTGTGGTGTGTATTGCTGAGGTGTGTATATTGCTGAGGTGTGGTGTATATTGCTGAGGTGTGGTGTATACTGCTGAAGTGTGGTGTGTATTGCTGAGGTGTGTATGTTGCTGAGGTGTGGTGTATATTGCTGAGGTGTGGTGTATATTGCTGAGGTGTGGTGTATACTGCTGAAGTGTGGTATATACTGCTGAAGTGTGGTGTATATTGCTGAAGTGTGGTGTATATTGCTGAAGTGTGGTGTGTATTGCTGAGGTGCGGTGCGTACTGCTGAGGTGTGGTGTATATTGCTGAGTTGTGTGTATATTGCTGAGGAGTGGTGTATATTGCTGAAGTGTGGTGTGTACTGCTGAATTGTGTGTATATTGCTGAGGAGTGGTGCATATTAATATCAATCAGGACCAATTTTAACAAAAGCCAATTTGTTATTACTCCATCCCAACCCCAAACAACCGATGTTTAAATTGAGACACTCCAATCCCCAAATCAAATAATCATCTACCAGAGACAGAAACACACGGTCAGTTTTTAATCTTTAGATTCCTTTTGGAAAAAGTAGGCAAGTCATTTCGAACAAATATCCGCTATGATTTTTATGTCACTTTCCGAGACTTTCATCCTGGCTGACGAAATTTGAAAAACCAACTTGCAGCCGATATAAATTGGGACGTTTTTAAAAAAAAATGAAGTAGATTTTACTGGAACCCCGTGCGTTGGTGACCTTTCTCTTCAGTAATAACACAGGCAAACGGGCGCCAGAATAACAAAGGGACAGGGACGGGGGACTTATAGATTTTACCGCTGGAAATTCCTGGCTGTCGGGGACGGTACAGCTGTGTTGAAACTAATGTTCCTAAATCCGACCTTTGAAACGATGATTGTTCCTGACAGGGAAATAAACTAATCGGCATAAACTCTGGCTGTTAGCCGGGCGAATTTGGGAAAACAATCTTTAGGCGATTTTGCTGCCACGAATGTTTCATGTAATCGAATATTGAGAGAAATATATTAAAGAATATCCCTTTGCAGCCGCCTACAATCGTACCTTGCTTAGAGAATCCGTTAGATTACACATTTCCCATTGCAAAATTAGTTTTGACTGGTGTTAGGTTAATATCCTCCACCCCCTTTGCCAGGGCTCATCCCATTCCACCGGGGTGCCACCAGGGGCATTCCTCCCCGCACCCCCCCCCCCCCCCCCCCGGCCGCGGGAATTAGGTCCCTGGGTCTGTTTATTCGAAATTGCAGAGAGACAGGGTTGAGATCGATTTCATTTCCCGGGGTTTAGGGATGGATCACTGCCTGAAATCGGTTGTCACGATTTAAATACATAAATGAATGTAGAGGCCCGTAAATATATTTCTACATATACATCACACTCAAATGACAGGGGCGATTATACGCGTGCCCAGAGGACATGAATTATAAGGGCGCGCTCTCTCTCTCTCTCGCCAGGAATGAAAGAGAGAGAAGGAATATTTCACCCTTTAGCTGTCTAATGAACTTCGAAACGAACAGGGCTAAGGGGATTAGACAGAAGCGGAGAGATGGGAAAGGCTTTCGTGATCTGCAAAGACAGAAAAAGGAGGGATGTTTACATACGCCGATAAACGGATTTAGACCAGAGGTTAATATTGGGTTATTTAAATACAGTTCGCGAAGCTATTTTGCAACGAACGGTCGTCTTTCAAATACAGTCCGTATCATTTGCTTACAACCCGTTACAAATTGGCCAGTTTCTCATGAGCAAAATAGAAATCACCTGCGGCTTTGATCGAGGTGTTATGAATCCCCTCCCTCCCCAGGCTTTGGTGTTGGGTCAATGAGTGCGAGGGCTGAGGGAGGCACTGGAACCTCGGGTACAGACCATCCCCACCCCCTGGTGCTTTGTCCTCTGAGCTCCAACCGCAAGTCCGGAGTGCACCAGTGACCAGCTCCACCTGTCTCGCATTAAACACACACACATATACCACAGTGCCGGAGATACATGGAAAGGCAGGCGCGCTCATTCAGCTCAGGGATACACTAGAGAACGGGCAAGCAACACACAACACACCCAGAGCCACGGTCTCACCTACCCCCCCCCCACCCACACACACTGAGGCCAACGCATCACAGCAACTCTGAAAGACACGGGAAGGCAAACAGCAAGCGAGCAAAGTAAGACACTCGCTCACACGATACTCAACTACAGCACACAAACATGTGTATGTCTGTGAGGGGTGTGTGTATGTGTGTGTGTGGGGGAGAGGGGAGCGACCACCCACACCCCGACACTGTCATAAATGTACCACTTCTCAGCCAGCATCAGGATTGTTGGCAGAGCTCTGTGGGGTCTCAAAGTTTTGAGAACTGGCAATCAGACCGAAGTCAGGGGTAAAAACGAAACCGTTTTCTCCTTTGGGCACCTTTTGGTTTATACAACTTCAATAGAAGAGGACGGGGGGGGGGGGGGGAATGTTCCCGTTGAATGTCGAGGCCAGCCTGAGTTTTAGATTAACATCGACAAAGAACAGCGGATCTAGTTAATCCGGAATACACACATTAACCCTTCGAAAGGCTGCACTGTCAAACACACACACACACACACATTTCTCCTTGTTACACCAACTAAACATCGGTTACAGATTTAAGAGTGACGGAAAGTCCATATGGGAAAATTAGAATTTATTTCTTCGAAAGCTTTTGCATTAAGCGGAAATTCAGTAAAATGCAGGCACACCTGCGTAAAACGCTGCCATTTCCACCTGACCCTTTGCACACACGCTAGACAAATTTTAGTTGGCAGTATTGTTTCGTATCCAAGTTAATAGGCAACAAAACAAAAACAGTCTGAACGGAGTACACAATGTTGGCATTTAGTAAATGAAACGGGAATG